>NC_056727.1:1131924082-1132039082 GCF_019279795.1 Protopterus annectens | reverse complement strand
TAGGCCTGTATAAATATATATATATATATATATATATATATATATATATATATATATATATACATATATATATCAGTTGTGATCTGCACAATATTGTATGACACCAGCTTATGAAATAAGTATGTCACTTTTTTATTGTTTTAGTGTAGTAAACGTGGCACAATAGGTAGCATTTTCGGCTTTAATGTAAGACAGTGGATTGTGTCAGGATTTGGATCCTGGATGTTCTCCACTGGAAGTACAATTGCGTGATGGAGTATTACTCTGTGTGCAAGCATTTCACTATTAATCAGTGTTATGCATAATGACTACCTGTATTGTATTTAGTAATAATAACAAAACTGTTTCCTCTGCAGTTAGAAACATATTGTAACTGCATGTCATTAGTTGGGATTATCCAAACATGAATGGATACTCACAGGAAATTGTGTATGTGTCCCTTGTAAGGTTAATACAGTTACAAAATATATGCATATCGTTAAGAAATTGTTATACACAATAGATACTTAAATGCAATTTCATAATATTTCACAAGCTTAGGTTTGTTATTGCTAATGGCACTTCATTATGCGATAACTGTTGATATTTTCTTGTTTCTCTGAATAACCCCATAAGATGTGTTAAGGCATCAAGCAATGATCATTGAGTGGATGTGTCGCCTGGGTGAGCAGAGAAGGGAGTTAGGTAGAGAGCAACATATTTTCATATGATTGTATAAAATGAAAGCACATCAAAAGAGAGTCACAACATTTGAAATGCTTCAGATTAGCTATACCATTTTCCCAAAATTATATGCAAATACATATGTATGTCCTGCCATCATGCAACTGAACCGGTCAACTACTTTAACTTCTGTATGTTCTGCATGCTATTGAGTCAACCATAACATCATTTTACATACGTTTTGAATGCATCCATTTTAAAGGAACATACTGATCCAATGACTTCCTCCTATCACTGCAAATGATGACTCCAGTTTTTATGGCATCAGCATACTTTGCAACCCAGTAGGCACTGGCTGTTGGTAAGTATGAAATGACAGTACTGAACAAGATTGGGATCAGGATGGATCTCTGTCATACCCCATCTGATATTGTGACCCAGTCAAAGCAGTTCCCTAAGATAATATGCTTATATTTTTCCATCAATTTTCTCATACTGTTTTTTTTTAATGTCTGAGTATTATCTTATATTCCTACTAGAAACAGAGAGAGCTATGTGCTATTTGGTATTCAAATTTTATGCTAATTAGATGTCCAGATTTTTGGCTGGATGTATCTACTTTTCATTGGCTTATTTATGTATTTTCAATGTCTGCATTTTGAGATGTATACATTTACATATTTCATGTAATAAAACTGTTTGGATGTAAAAGACCTTTGTATCACTGCACATATGTATAGTAGCTTTTTGTTTCCCATTCCAAATGGTGTCACATGTCATTTAATACTATGTACAAACTGCAATATTTATGTGTATGATAGAATCATACATAAGTACTATGCTAGCTTTCCTTGTGGGTCATTTTATGCCTAGCTAATTTCCCTTTTTGTGCTCAAATTATGCTAGCTCGTAACTGATAGTTAAAGGTGTGTGTCATTCTCATGTGACTGTGTGTATATCTGGCCCCAATGGTCACTTTTTGCTTGCATTTCTACAATGTTTTCTCAAAGGTGCATGTCACCATTTTTATGTACTATTGGTTGTGCACATGCTGATTTTAGGTTCATTATGCATGAGTTACAGTGTAACTTATCGTTGAGTGACATCTATGCCTGTTGACATTGATTTATCCTCAAAATATAGTGTTGGATTGATGTAGGACACATTCACATGAATCATGCATTTCTAGCAAGGTCTGTTAAACCCATGCAATGCAATGTGGGGTAGCCATCTATTCATCACCATATGATAAGACATTTTCTTTATGCCAATGAATTTCCATAGTTCCTTCCAACACATGTACATGATCACTGTGTCACATTGTTGTAGTCATGACATCCGTTTACATATGTTGTAATTACTATACTTATGATTTTCTGCACAATTTGTTCCTTTTTTATGGGATGTTTGCTGTAGTAGTACACCAGTATTTTATTTGTCTCATTTGTACACACATGTAACTTACATGTAATAAATACCCTTCTCTTTCTGATCCTCTCTCTGACCTTCCTTTATCTTCATCCATGTGTGTCACCCGCTATACTCTCACTCAACTTCTGCTATTTCACATACATTGACCATGATCTGTAGTATATGTGACCATGTTTGGTCGACTGTATTCAGTGCTTTGCCCATGTGATGTGTTACTGCACAGATTGCCACATGGATGTGTGGTGTAAATCTGCAGAAGCTGCATTATATGTAAACATGTACACATGCTTCATAGTGGCTATTGTGCAGCATGTGTTCTGTACATGAAGAGTAACATTCCAACAGCTACATCATTGCTTACACATATAATACAAGTAGGGGTGCTGGGTGTGTGTGTGATGTGTGACTACACAAGCTGGAGACATTTGCCAACCTGCAGAGGTACTGTGCAGTAGCAGCAGGTTACATTTACATAGGCAGCTGATATGTGTTTGCTGCACACTTGCAGTACAGTGATACAGGTATTCATTCTTCATGTGTATGTGATGCACATGGCACAAGTGATCAAATTTGTCTTGCATGTACATAGTCCTGTCAGTGTGGTGTTATACACAATGCATCACTTTATTGATGTCCTGCTACAATGCTGTGGCCACAGCAGGTCCAGAAATCACATGTGTACTGCAGAAACCATAACAGAAACCACTGAGAATGCTGTATGGGTACAAGTACTTCTAGAATATTAAGGATGGTAAACATGTACAAGTGATATGACAACTGATATGTATATGTAGTTGGCATAATTATTGTCCACAGATAGTGCATTGTGTTCTATCATTTCAGTTGCAGATGTGTCTGCAGTTTCCTGAATTTACACAGTGATGTCTCTTTGCTGTTGCAGAAGCATATTGTTCCTTACCTTGAGAGAACATTAACATGTATTTCAGTAAATTATAGAGTTGCAACATGGCTTAGTAGACAGATGCCTGCCTGCCTCAAGTAAGGACAATGGTTCCATCCTGACTTCTATCTCTCTGATCAATCATGTTTGGATTTGTCTTATCTGTGACCTCTTCTGTTTGTGTACTTGACCACAGATGCAAACATAGGCATGAGTTCATTTATACATATCTCTGTTTGTACTGTGGTACACCTTTTGGACAGGTATTGATTAACTTAGTTATTCCAGATACCTTTATAATACAGTTACGCAGTTGGCAACATCACATCACTTCAAACACTTGCAGTGTGGTGGACCATGTGAAATATGCACCTCCCACATTTTGTTAACTTGCCATTCCCCCTCCTGTGCCATCTGCAAATTTATTTCTATGTGCCATATCCTACCCATATGTATTATACCACTCTCTGATATGCACCTCCCACATTTTAACTTGCCACTCCCCTTCTTGTGCCATCTGCATAGTTATTGCTGTGTGCCATAACCTAATCATATGTATTATACCACTCTCTGCTTATGTTTTGGGATGTCCTTTGTGCTATGTCTTTCTCACAACTCAGTTTTTCTTTATCATGTTCCAACATCTCATCCCTCCTTTTCTCCATGAAAGCACAGCTTATACCCCCAAATTAAAAACTACCCATGACCATCCACCCTTCCTTAACCTTCATCCATCTGTGTAATCCCTGTTTAACTTCACTCAACTTCCACCATCCTATCTCCCCCAATCCTTGGGGGTGTGTATGTATAACATGTGTTCTCCCAAACATCACATTCCCGACATAGTTTTTAGAGCTTTGCCCACCCCTCACCACCTTAATAATATGTGCTTGCCCTAACTCTGCACCAGCCCCTAACCTTAATGGGTAGCTTACATTATAAAAGCCCTTTCTACAACACTGTCACTACACAAGACAACTGGGCACTCACCATGCACACACACGGATATACACATTACATCTAATCCCTAACACTTACAGTATACTCCCATACACAACAAATCAATCACCTTACTTAACCCTAAAACACTGACATTGTGTACACTAAATGTGTTCCCTTAACTAATCCTTACCCTAACCCTGAATCATACAAATTTGCTAACAAACTCCCTGTCCCATCACTTACCTTTGTTGGCCAACTAGAACTCATCCGTTAGCATTTGCATAAACAGTCTTTTGCTTATTTGTTACAGCTGATCACTTGCATTGCACAAATCTGTGTCAACCAAGCAATTTACTGGAAAGGACAATTGTTACAGTGCCAAGGTCTGGGATGATATTGCCAGCAGAGCAGGCATAGGAGGACATTCAGGGAATTTCATATCATCTCAGCAACATGATTCTTTCCACAGCCTCACATGTCAGCTGTTACAGATGCCAGCATGATGCAATGGCAGTACCTTATTTACTTATTTATTTACTTAACGTTTTTTTACTGGGAAAGTCCAACGGGGACAGAGCCCATCTTCAGCAGATGCCTAGGGAGAAATGCTCTAGATGCATGTCTTTGGAATGTGGGAGAAAAACGGAGCACCCTGAAGAAACCCACAGGAATGCAGGGAGGAAATGCAGACTCCACACAGAAAGCACTCCAGCTGAAAATCGAACCGGGGGTCCTCTTGCTGTGAGGCAACAATGCTAAATGCTGCACGATTGCATCACCCACTAACCTCTGCACCACGGCATTGTCCACCTACAATTCAAGTGCAAACAGAAACACAGTTGTTTCTGGTGTCACACTACCATTTTTGTTGTAGTCATCGTATTGGTTTTGGCATTGATGTTGGCCTACCCAGTTACTGAGGTACTGCATTTATTATGGTACTTCACATTTTACAAATTTGGTCATAGATCAGCATAAGGTGTGAGTTATGTTTTCTTCATCCACAAACAGTGGAACATGTCATGCATCAACATATGATGACATACCTCATACGTATTCCCCTATATGTCATATCAGTCTGCGGTTCCCCTTTAGAAGGTTGAATGGCTGAAATCTTGAAATTCATATGGCCAAAGCCATATGCTTGAATTTCAGAAGCTCGACCTTCTGAAAGGAAACTAAAACAAAACCAACAAAACACAAAACAATGTTTCTGCAAGGGGACAAGCCCCCCTGTACTCCCCACACCCCCCGCTACTTATTTATTCTAACTCCATGATCGCAATGCAACGCAGAAAGGGAAATCTCCTGGTCTGCGCTGTATGCCAATCCCCATTCAGAAGGTCGAGCTTCTGAAATTTCGCGCATATGGTCTTGACCATGTGCATTTCGAGATTTCAGCCATTCGACCTTCTAAAGGGGAGCTCAGTCTGCATATATTTCTTGTGCTGCATTTATGCTGCATTTATATCATGTTATTGAAAGATGAAAATAGCAAATGCTATTTCATCGGCCCCAAAACATGTAAACATGAAAATATCTAACATTCAGAACAGTGAATTTTTTCCCATATAAAAAATTAGCTGCTCTGAAACACATACCACATACACACAACACAAGCACATCAAACAAGCAGCAACCACACACATACACTTAAATTCCTGCATCTAACGCTACACTAAACTAAACATACACTACTATCTACCCACTTACCTTAACCCAAGCCCTAACCCTAAGGTCCGTCACTATCGCACACTCACCTAACCCGTGCCCTAACCCTAACTCACTTAAACTGCCCCAACCCTAAAGTCTGTCACTATCACTCACACGCCTAACCCGTGCCCTAACCCTAACTCACTTAACCCATCCCTAACCTTAATGTACAAACAATCACACACTTACCTGAACCCAACCCATAACTTTCCACCACAGCGCTAAGAATAGCAAAGCCACAGAAACAGCCAACTGAATTCTTTCCCAAGTAAAGAATTCACTGTTCGGCAGCTTCGATATTCCAAGCATTCGCTGAATAGTGTTCAGTATCAGAACATTAGAAGTTTTAATACTTCAGTGTTCTGATATAGACCCTTTATGCTTACATATCCTGTGTTACAGGGCCTTCTTACATTGTCAGGCCATATACATGACAACTAGGTATGCATTAGATTAACTTGCTAGGAAACAGAGAGGTATGCCTGACATTTATTAAGGTAGATCACATTTTACACTTTAGGTCATATGTACAACAGACATGCCCTACACATCATGTAAACTAGAGCAAAAAACCCCAGTAGAACATGTCATGATTCAACAAATGACATGTCAGGAAAGTTTCACTTATATGTCGTATCAGTCTGCATATATTTTCTGTGCTGCCTTGATGGTCACATGAGATGCATTACAAGATCTTTCCATTCTGTCAGACCATGGACATGTCAGCCAGGTACATAAAGGATAGAATGCCAGGCACCCAGCAAGAATGCCAGGCACCCAGCATTACTGCAGCACAGGTTAAAGTTGCATTGTCCATGGCCATGAATACAGCTTCCATGAGATCAGACAATATCCCTGGCTGTTTTCTGCATGAACTATAAAGTGAACTGGCAACAGAACTGTGTGCCCTGTTCAATCACAGCCTCACCTCAGGCTTTGTCCCTACAGAATGGCACACTGCTACAGTCATCCCTCTCCATAAAGGAGGAGCGACTAAAGACCCTGGGAATTATCACCCCATTAACCTGATGAGTCTGATATGTATAATCATGGACCTAATTAACAAGGATATAGGGGATCTCCAAACTCTGGATCACATGCAATATGGTTTTGTGAAGAGTAGATCATGCCTGCTCAACCTGGTTGACTTCTTTGAGTCAATCACCAGATAAGGGCAAGGCAGTTCATACAGCCTACCTCAATCTGGCCAAGGCCTTTGTTACCATTCCCGGGTCTATATTAGAACATCAAATATTTAACAGTTCTAATCACTAAAGGTCGACCTTTAGTGATCAAACTGTTAAAAACATAAAATGTTCAGAAAAAGAAATAAAAACAACAAAAAAAAAAAACTAAACAGTGTAGGCAGAAGGCAAGCCCCCCTGCACACACCACGTGGGGGCTGCACCCCCCATACCCCTCGCTACTTAAATATACCAACTCAGAGACCGCACTACATTGAAGTAAATGGAAATCTCCCCTTACGGAGATTTCCTTTTACTTGTTCGATGTTCTGCAGTTTCGCTATTCTCGTGTTGACAATGTCAGATTCAACATTGTCAGCTTTCGAGAATTTAATATAGACCTGCCATTCCCCACAGGAATTATTGATAGACTCACCATACTAGGCATCAACCCCCTATATCACTAGATGGGTTGCAAATTGGCTCACAGATGGAACCCACAGTGTGAAAGTAGAGGACTCCAAGTCAGACTGCCAACCAGTCACGAGTGTAGTCCCACAGGGATCAGTCCTGGGTCTTCTCCTGTTTGGCATCTACTTCTCAGAAGTCCATGCCAACACAGAGGAACTCTGGCTGACCAAGTTCACTGACAATTGCAAGCTGGGAGCCATTATTAACTCCCCAAGTGATGTAGACATCCTACAGAAAGGCCTCACTGAGACCAACGACTTGTGTCGAAACCACGGCCTTAAGCTTAATGCCAAAAAAATGCGTTGTCATTCCCTTTGGGAAAATAATTACCACATTGATGGTAGCCCACTGAACACTGAAGGCGTTATAAGAGATCTGGGGACACAGGTTGACAGCACCCTCTCCTTCGACCACCATATTGCTGCTGTGGTCAGAAAGTCCTTCTATGTAGCACATCTCATTACCAAGAGTTTTGGATCCAGGAAGAAAGAGGTCATCATCTCTCTCTACTTTTCCCTCATTAGACCAACTCATTGAGTATAATGCGCCATTTTGCAAATACCTCACTAAACACCTGCAACAGCTGGAAAGGCCACAAAAGTAACTCATAAAAAGGATCCTAGGCCTTAACCGCATACCCTATCTATACAGACTCCAAAAACTCCAGCTTTTCTCTGTCTCATATTGTCTATTAAGAGGCGATCATTGCTTGACTTACAAAGCCATGTCTGACCCAGCCCTGTTAGAAATGTTACACCTAAAGAAATTGCAATCCCTCCACATCACAACCTCCAGGGACCTCAACCTCATTACCACAATCAACAGAACATGCTGGAGGGACAGGTTCATAACCCAGAGACTACCCATGCTCTGGAGTAGACTTCCCATACATGTCAAGCAGAGCACCTCACTGACCCTTTTCAAGAGAAATCTTGATGAGTGGATGGGAAATAGAAAGTTCACCCCAGAGATGACGCAAGTGGCTCTACTTGATAGAGGCACTGGGAACTAACGGTGGCATGATGCCAGGGCACTTCTATGGGCTAGGCTTGTAAAGGATCAAGGGCCATTGGCCTAGTGCACACCTATGAACCTTAGAACATTGCTGTAAACAGAATGGTGTACCTTGCTTTCAACTTATTTTAACATATGTCTTCTTAAGTGGACATGCATAATGTTTGTTAGTATTTCTGTCTCTGTTCTTATAGCTCATCCACCTCATGCTTCCTTGTAGGATTCATCCACTGAACCTGATACAACAGAGGCAACATAGCAGATGACATATGAGGCACTTCACTTGGATTTACTTTGACAAGCCCATGAGGATGACAGACCCTTACCCAAGATATCTCCTCCTCCTACAGAGTGGACAGTGAACCCGGCCAGAACATTCACAGTGAAGCATTAGATACTAGTCAAGAAGAAGACCTTGAGCAACTGTCTGAGTCTGACAGCAGTGGTGAGACAGCTCAATGGCAGACAGTAGATGTCTGTAGGACAACACATGCCTAGGTGGTGGCGATCCATGGTCATGTCTCCAAATGTATATACTTGCAGTTACAGGTACATGAGTCATCAGAGCACCATTATGACACAGTGATGTATGCATTTGCTCATGTAACTGACTGCAGCATGCCACAGCCAGATGTTGCACAAGAATCAGGAGAACAGGCAAGGCAAGGTCATAACAGCACTAATTGAGCATGGGACAGTGTGGCATCAATTACATGCTATATACACCCACTTGTTTCAGCTGTGCTTGAGCATTCTCATAATAGTACCCATTCCATACATGCACCAATCAATATTATCAATATGTCACCATGTGGTAGAGAGACCTCCTCTTTTGTGCTATTGTCGTGGCACTCAATCATACATAGTAACTGTGCTGCAATGTCCATATGGAGTTGTTTAGGGTTGCCATGCTCAGAACCATTGTTTTTGAACATTTCAGTTATATTTAAAAGTTTACATCATAAAGTCAGTGCTTAAATGCTCTACCTACAGTAAGATCCCAATTAGACTATATGTGTATCCCAATCATGTTGATGTGTTTAATAATATTATGGTAAGGGTAGTTAATCACATACGGGATAACATACCCAAGAAAGAATTGGGTAACTCAAGAACGTCTCACCAGGAATGACAGCCTTGCATTTTCCTATTAATCTATGTCATATGTCATTGCACAGACTCCTGCTTTGTATCACCCCACACAGAGAACCACCATTAGATCTGTGCTACAATGTTAGGAGTCCAAGGTTTCCTAATATGGTAGAAGTAACAAGATCGCAGAGAGCCATTAGCCTGGATGGCCTTATCTACATTAGTGTCACCATGCAAGTGTTACAGTGTGTGCACATGTGGCAATGATAACCCCAGTACTGACCACAACAAATGCTGGATGTTAGTGGTCTTGACAAGTCTGATACCATATGCATACAACTTTTCTAGTATTTTACTGAAGCATGTTAACATGTACACTGTTCGAAGGTTTGACATATAATGATAACTTCTAATGGCAATGTAAGGCAAATAAGTTAGTGTGGTATATATGACTTTATGAGCAACATGTTCAAGTCTGATACAATTACATTTTTTGTACACATCGCATGCATGCATTCATGTTGTAATTGTTATTATGTAAGTCATTTGTGATGTGCATGTTCCTTCTGTTTGCCACAGTTGGATACATGAGTATAAATGGAATGGCATGCCTGTGTTTACCATGAAGAAACACCAAATTCACAAAACGAAAGCAGTCAAGCAATAGGATGAAAAAAGTTTTCCATTTAATACATCCATCCTGGTACCTCGGCAATTCGCCTTCAGTGGAACAAATAACCATATGGAAACATCCTCCCTGGGATTCATGAAGCTTGTGCCAGGCACAGGCATAGCGTAGGTGGTATAACACCAAATATGGCTGTCGAGCGATTCAGGTACGATCCAGTTCCACGTGCACTACTGGCGTACACCAGAACTGCACAGCCCCCGGCTTAGGTATGCTAATCACCCCATGTGCAGTGTCACACCATGCAAATGAAGGCATATAGCGATTCATGAAGTGGTGCAGGTGTAGCGTAAGCCCACAGAAATGTAAACCAAAAAACACAGTTTACATTTTCCCAAACAGAACATCGGAGCTATGGAAGAGGGCCAGACCCAGGTATCACAAAGTTAACATATGCCAATGGCGAAATACACAGCCAGAGGCATAAGAAAAGATGCACAACACATAAAAAACAACATTTATTCTCATGTCCACAGTAACGCACAGCACAACCGCAGGGCATGTGTGCGGAAGCTGTAACATAAAGAAATAATATAAAAATGTCATAAAATCGCAACGTAATAGAAATCAGGTTTACAGCATAATACACAATGGTAGGCATGGAACACCACAACCAAGGTGCAAGGGTTGCTAAGGGCCTGCGATAGTGTCCGGTGCGGTAACTATGAATTAGTAGTCAATGCCATGCAAATGAGGCAGATAATACTGAATCGCAAATGTCCCGCCGGATGAAGGTTGTACCATACGGCGCAGTGGTATAACACCGAGGAGTGGCTCAGAGGAGATACATGACATCAGCAAAGGGGTATGCCACCGTAGCAGTAAGCACATTGGAGCAATGCAAATCTGGCCTGTCCGTTGCTAAGCAAAGCTGCAGGACAGGGGTGGGGAGGAAGGTATAGAATCGTTTAGCTGAGAGCACACATGGTGCCCAAAAGCGCATGTGTACGGGGATAAAAACGTGCCCGAAACCCAGTAATCGGACGCACGTGCCGCAAACAATAGCAGAAACAGGAAGGTCAGGGGAATAAAAGAAGGAAATGCGGAAGTAGGGTAATTGGAGTACTAATGAGCAATCAACACCAATCAACCCACGAAGGCCAATCGACGGCAGCTGACAAGTCTGCTTGCAGAAACCTGCAAAACAGGATAGGGGAGGCATTGGAATGCAAAGAAAGGAGGGGAGGTATTGGATTGCAAAGATAGGAGACCTGACACAGCAGAGCAAAGCAAACCGACAGCAGACCGGCAGTAGCACACATAACGCAAGATGCGCCAGGTCCAGGAAAGTACAAATGAAAGTAGGCTAGAGGATGCACACCAGAAAATGGTAGATGTAACGTGCAGAAATGTAAAGGGAAGGTCAAGAGGTAATCCACGGCAGGCAAATGTAATTCAACACCAAAGGCACCACAATAGTAGTTCCGACAGTAAAACACATAAGATACCCTGTAGCTATGATCGTACATACACACCCTATGACATCATTGGTGTTCACAGCACAATAGTATAAAGTGTGAAAGCACCCAACACACACCTGTGTATTCCCAAACACTGCACCATAGGTGTAAACACACAGGGAACTTTTAAAATGTACATGTTGGGAGCTGCCATAGCTGTGATTCATCAGCATGTGTTAGAGACTGACGGTGTTGTGGAGGATGATGCCGACAACCACCGCAGGCCTCGCAGGAGATGGAGAGTGTTCAGACCAAGGGTAACCTACCAGGGGCTACATGACCTGGAGATAGTAGAGCATTACAGGGTGGACAGGGACATCTTACAGCAAATAGTGGAGCTGTGCTGGCCACACCTGAGAACCAGAAACAACAGAGGGGAACCCATCCCAGTGGACATGAAGGTATGTGTAAGCCTGCGAATACTGGCCACAGGTACCATTCAAAGGCCAACTGGAGATATAATGGGTATCTCACAGGCATCAGCATCCAGGGTACTACACCAGTTCCTGGATGCCATGTTACCACATGCCAATGAGCAGATACACTTCCCCAGAACTCAGGAAGAGTTGGCCAGCAATATGCGCCACTTCCACCATGTGGCACACTACCCGGAGGTACTGGGTGCGATAGACTGCATGCACATACAAATCAAGTCACCACTCGGTGAGCATGGTAGGCGCTACATAAACCGCAAGGAATTCCACTCCATCAACTGCCAGGTCATGTGCAATGCCCAGGGCATTATCATGGATGTGTGTGCTCGCAGCCCTGGAAGCTACCATGACTCCCATATCTGGCATGCCTCACAGCTGTATCAGGTATTTGTCAGGGGGCCATCCCACATGGCCATCTTGTGGGGGATGCTGGCTATGCACTGGAGCCGTGGATGATGACTTCCATCAGAAATGCACACACACCCATGCAAGAATGCCATAATGAGGCACACGCACAAACCAGAATCATCATAGAGCATGTGTTCGGGATGCTGAAATCACGGTTACGGTGCTTGGATACATCTGGTGGAGCCTTGCAGTACTCTCCAGGCACGTGTGCCCACATCGTCATAGTCTGTGCCATGCTACATAATATGATCCTGCGGAAGCAGCTGCAGCAGGGACAAAATGGTGAAGGCCCTCATAGCCCACCACAATTGCCAAGGCCATTACAGGCACAGAGGGATTCAGACCATGAACACACTGTGCCAGCCCCAGTAGGCAAATGGAAGCGTGCCCAATATGCCTACGCCTTGGCAAAGAGGGAATGTATAGCACGTACTCTGACAGTGTAGGCCCCTACGGACTGACACCTCTCCACCTGCACACACAGTAAAATGGATGGCACACAAACATGACCACCTGTAAATTGATATGTATAGGTGGCCCAATGTGTGACTCCTACATAGGCAGCCCTCAAACATTGTAAACACAACAGCTAGTGGAACACGGAATGCCAACACCTGAACAGTACATGAGCCTTACAGGATATGGTGGTGCTGTGTGCCTGTCACGTTCCCCGCCATATATATATATATATATATATATATATATATATATATATATATATATATATATATATATATATATATATATATATATATATATATATATGTACACATATGCATATATATATAATATAGATAGAAAGGACAATAGTGTGATATATGGTGATATAGATGGATTCAGTAATATCTGCAAATATAATAGATAGTTCAACGACATTCATAACACTTTGGAGGTACAAATAAATAGGATACTGCCAACCATGTAATGTGTAACATACCGACATGCGTAACCACGAGGCTGAAAGACCGATAGAACACAGTACCGGAACAGTACAGCCGCGAGTAATAGTATGATGATATGAAGGGACAGTTAGTCACCGCTGCCAGTGTTGCGGTCCACGTAGGTACTGTGTTCAACTGTGTCTGTGAGTGCCGTAGTCTGTGTAAGTGTGCGTTGAGGGTGCTGTGTGCGTCTCTGTGTGACTGTAATGTGTGTGTGTGTGTGTCCGCAACATGTGTTTGTTAGTGCCAAGTCAGAGGCAGATCAGTACGGTAGGTGTGGGTATAGCTAGCCGTAGGCATACGGTTACTACCTGTCCCACAGTAGGAGGGACAGCCCCACCCTGGGCAGGTGTGTCCTGACATAAAACAGTACAAAGGGCAAATGTCCGAGATGGTAGGACATTAATATGTCCCATATATAATGTAACAGTCGTATTTAATAGTTATGCCTGTATGTAAGAAACGTAAATGTTACATGCAATATGATAAGTAGCCCAAGTCACACAACAATAGGTATGTATTGAGGATAAAAGTATGTGCTAACCTGTGTACTGACCATGGCTACGTGTTGGCCTGTAAACACCGCTATGTGTCCCGCAAGTGTCCAACAATGACCATATGAAAAGGTGGCAACCTATGGCAAACAGGCTCTTTTACCAACACAACCACAATGACTGCAAATATCTGGGACAGAAATACAAGGGATAGCTGTCACTTACACATATCCCTTGATATGTCGCTGCAATTACAGAGGTATACAAGTAGCAAGCTCACCTGCAGACGATATAGAAACCAATTAATAACGGCCCAACGTACAATCCCGTAACATAAGTCTACTAACTGTTAGCTCTCTAATTAGGGACGGAGCCCACACACATATATACGGATTATGTAGAAATGCAAGGCCCACAAACCTGTATATGCTACGTACACACACCGACATCCCCCACACTAGAAACTAAAGCAATACAGACTGTAATAGCAGCACAAACATCCAGTCAATCAATTACATCTGCAGAACCCTCAACATACCGTGTGAGAGACACAATTAAAGGCTTCATGCAAAATTGCAGGCGTTGTATAATGGAACAAACAGCCATGTTACAGGTTTTGTTTGCAATACTCCGTTATCAGATGTTGGGATGACAGGTACACCCACATGTTGAACCAAATACTCTACCTGTCACACACAATCCACGGGGGACATGAATCCAAAGTATACTTGTCTCCATGCATAGCAGTTGCAATTACACATAACAAAACACAATACAGACGGTCTCCCCGAAGGTAGGGAAAATAGGCAACGCCCAAGTGGAGAATCCAATTATACCCCGCTTTTGCTGGGTAATTGGCGAATGGAGTAGCTGCACAGCTGATATGCAAGTAATTAGTCACTCAGGAACACCAATAGTTGGGATGAATCCACATGTTACAGGTATCGACGTATATAAGGATGACTTGCCAGACATTCAAACCGTATGCTCATACCGAATACCAGTTGAAACACTGTGAGAGAGATAGAAATGAAACACCGTAACGATAACAAGGTATGTAGAAAGCCCGATATGTAAGGTTATTTATAGCATGATCTCTATTAATTAGTTTTACTGTATGTATAGCCTGGTTTGCATTAATTAAACGTGTCCGCAATGCATAAAGTGGGGAAAGGTATTTATGTAGTGATGTCTTGCTGAGCATACTAACGCTTGTAGAAACTGTGCGTCCAGCAGTGGGACACAAGGTACACAGCACAGACACCACAAGAGATGCTACATGAGGGCATTAAACAGCACAATTCCATACAACCCGCCGTCAGTGGTAGGGTATGTCCAACAAGGACGTGCCATAGCAGGGGATAGTATATGTTGATATACTGTCACAGCACTCATGTGTATGGGCATATAACGTTAATGACATATCTAAGGTGGTCCCGCTGTGCAAGTATGCTTTGCATTATGGGATACTATGTGAAATATGTGTAATGTATAGTATTATAGGTAGATATAGTTTTGTTTCTACTGTTACAGTCCAATGTCTGTCTGCCTGGGATGACATGCTTGACAAGCCATGCTGCTTCACAAGGGACGGCTTGCACCTGTCACCCCTGGGCTTCCGGATATTGGCAAAGGATCTTGCCACCCCCATAGTGCCTTTTTTAGGCAAGGCTCAAATGATAAACCTACCGCTCTAGAAAACAAAAATGGAGAAAAACTAAGGGTAATACTGCTCAATGCCAGAAGTCTAAACCTCAAGATGCATGCCCTCGAAGCCCTCCTCAGTATGGAAAACATTGATGTCTGTGCTGTGACTGAAACCTGGTTCAAGGCTCCTGAGAGCACCCCAGCACTATCAGGTTATACCTCATATCATGCCCGCCCCAAAATCCGGACCGAACCACAAAAGGAGGGGGAGTATCCATATTCATAAAGGATACCCACACCTCCAGGTTAGTGGCAACGCACGAAGCATCGGAGGCCATCCAGTTGCAATTAACCATAGGTAAAACTGCCCTACAGTTTGTAACATGCTACAGACCACCTTCTCAAACTCAGGAAACCCACACAGCCTTCCTGAAGACACTGGAGAGTATGAATGTCTCTCCAAACACCATCATATTGGGTGACTTCAACTACCCAAACATAGACTGGGAACATTACTCAAGCCCCAACACCCTAGCCCAAAGGTTCCTTGAGTTCATAAACTCAAATGCTATGGAACAACTAGTCACCATTCCCACAAGAGGAGAAAATATACTAGACCTGATCATCACAAACATGGGGACAAAATGCTCCACACCAGAAGTATATCCATCATTGTTGAGATCAGACCATAAATTAATCTCACTGGAGATCCACATCCTGCCCCCACCCCCAACAAAAAGACCACAGTGAAGAACTTCTCAAAAGCAAACTTCACACTTCTTAAGACTGGAGTGGTATCCTTCAAGGGCCCGAGCCAGTGGAAACCACAACCCACGCTGCTGAAACCCTTACAAATGCCTTCTACGAGCACCTCCAGGAATGTATGGATCAAGCAATCCCTAATAAAATCAAGACCCTTTCCACCAAAGGCAGGCGCCCGGTCTGGTGGACCCCAGCCATAAACAAACTCTACAACAAGAGGAGAAAGCTACTACATGACAGAGCAAAATCCCTAAAAGGGAAGGCATCTCTGATCAATACTAGCAAAAAACTACGATCACTCATAAAATCATCCAAGGCCAACTTTGAGAGAAAAATCGCTAATGACACAAAAGACAATCATAAAGCCTTCTTTAGCTATGTTAGAAACCTGGGTGGAAACTCCCAGATATGCTCAGAATTAGTCCAAAATGATAAAAAAATCACTGAACCCACAGACATTGCCAACATACTGGCAGACAGGTTCAGTGCAAATGTCTTCCCTCCCTCCCCCCCAAAAGGAGAAATATATATCCCACCAGAGTCTAGCCTCCCAAACATCTCAGATGCCCAGGTGAGAACTGCTCTCTCTAAAGCAAAAAACACAGCATCAATGGGACCGGACAGTGTCCCCGGCTGTGTGCTACACTAACTCAATGAGGAACTAAACCCACACATAGGGCCGCTGTTTAATCTTAGCCTTACTACAGGATATGTACCCAAAGAATGGCATACGGCAACTGTGGTCCTACTCCACAAAGGCGGTGCTTCTATGGACCCTGGAAATTACCGCCCCATAAGCTTGATGAGCCTTGTCTGCAAAGCTATGGAGAGGATCATAATGGAACTCATAAATAAAGACATTGGGGACCTACAGATACTGGATCCTACCCAATTTGGCTTTGTCAAGGGCAGATCCTGCCTCTTGAACTTGGTCGACTTTTTCAAAACAGTCACTAAGGCCATTGATGAGGGTAAGGCAGTTCACACAGCCTACCTTGACCTAGCAAAAGCGTTTGACACAATACCCCACTCAGGCATCATAGAAAAGCTCACCAGCTTAGATGTAAACCCAAATGTCACAAGATGGGTTGCAAACTGGCTCAAGGACAGAACACACAGGGTTAGAGTTGCTGGTGCCATGTCAGACTCTAAGCCAGTCATGAGCGGTGTCCCACAGGGCTCAGTCCTGGGCCCCCTCTTGTTCGGCATTTATTTTTCTGAAGTGCAGGCAAACATAGGGGGATTGTGGCTGACAAAATTTGCAGATGACTACAAACTGGGCACCATAATTGACACTCCATCAGACACAGACATCCTCCAGAAAGGTCTCATAGAAATGGATAACTGGTGCCAGAGCCATGGCCTTAAGCTAAATGCCAAAAAATGTATAGTCATACCCTTTGGGAAAAACAAGGTAACCCCTAATTACCACATAGGTGGTAATCCATTAAACACGGAAGAAGTTATCAGGGACCTGGGGACCCAAGTTGACAGTAACCTCTCTTTTGACACTCACATTGCCAAAGTGGTTAGAAAGACCTTCTACATTGCCCACCTGATCATGAAGGGATTCACATCCAGATCAGGAGGGGTCATTGTACCCCTGCACTCTTCACTTATCAGACCAATGATTGAGTACAACGCCCCATTCGGAATGTACCTTACCCGACACCTGCAGCGGTTGGAAAGACCCCAAAAGTTCCTCACCAAAAGGATAAAGGGGCTCAAACATATGTCATACAATGCCCGACTGAAGAAACTCTAGCTCTATTCAGTCGCATACCATCTGCTCAGAGGTGATCTGTGCCTGACATACAAGGTCATGTCCAACCCGGAATTAATGGACATGCTCCACCTCAAAAAATCCAAATCCACCAGAGCCACGCGAGCAGGAGACTTAAACCTCAACACGGATATAAATAGGACGTGCTGGAGGGACAGATTCATCACCCAGAGACTCCCTACACTATGGAACAGAATCCCAGTCCATGTGAGGCAGAGCCCCTCACTGAATCTGTTCAAGAGAAATCTTGACGAGTGGATGGGAGATCGTAGGTTTACCCCGGGAATCATCTCTGTATCACTGCTGGACAGAAGCACATCAAACTAATGGGTATAGTATTCTCATCCTAAGGGGTGGTGAAAGCCACACACACTCTGGCTAGGCTTATAAATGTCCTAGGGCAGATAGCCTAGTATGAACCTATGAACCTATGAACCTATGACAGATATTTTACACAGCATAACAGGCATATCATGCATACCACAGGTATCGTCAATTGGTATATACAATAACAGGATACATATGGCTTGTAGGCATGGGACATTGTAATAGCATGATAGCTAATCTAAATTGAAGGGCTACCAAGTAACCATGCACAAAGGACATGTAATAGCTTCACAGGTACATAGTGGGGTACTATGCAGTCTGGCAAGTCCATGTGTAAGCACAACTACAGTGTTCACACTAGTGGCATCTCTCTAGGGTAGTGTCCTGTGAACAGCAGAGCCATGTGTCACCTGCACCTCTGCACAGTACATCCACTGCAGTGATCCCAGGCATACATGTGTCTCCCAACCACCAAGGGAGTTATCACATGAACAGTGCTACTGAGTGTCCCTGCATGATGTACATAGGACATATGTTCCAAAGCATGGTGAGTGTCCGGTTTGGGAATGTAACCCACAAGCACATCCCACTCATTGTGGCGTGTGTG
The DNA here is from genome assembly GCF_019279795.1 of Protopterus annectens. Classification (NCBI taxonomy): domain Eukaryota; kingdom Metazoa; phylum Chordata; order Ceratodontiformes; family Protopteridae; genus Protopterus; species Protopterus annectens. The sequence goes on along the minus strand of NC_056727.1, from coordinate 1,132,020,120 downwards.
CACATATCCATGAGCATGTTGCTCACAGTGACTTCTGCATATGTCACATATGAGGAGTATATCCATTAATAATGTTGTGGACATGGGCCCTGTCTGATCAGCAGAGGTCACCCCTGAGTATGTAGTATGCAAATGTGTACAGATGTGGTGTCCGTAGTGCAGCCGCATATTTAAACTGTCAGAGCTCAGTAAACGTCATGGCGTGTTAATGTTGTGGCATGTAAAGCTGTAGCTGTTGTGTAAGCTACACCCTAAATGGGGTGGTGGACCCTTGAATGTGCGTAGATGTCTTGAGTTCAGAGGTACAATGGGTGCCTATGTACCAGCTACACACCCAGTACAGATAGGTGTGGCCACGTAGAAGGATATCCATGCCACAGTGGCAATACGGTAACCACAGGAGTGGGTGCGACATATGTGTGTACTGCAAACATGTACAATGTGATATGTATGTAGGGGACTGCCATCCATGTGATAGTCAGTGGGTGAATACTGTAATGCAAAAGTGATGTGCATGCACCTTGTGTCATGCAGCTTGATGCCATGATAGTCATATTATGTATCTGTCACAGCGACACCCATATGGATGGAGTCAGTATCAGCTGGTGGAGCAATCATGGTGCTTTGTATGCAGGGGCTTGAAAGCTAGGCAGGGAAAGTCCCCTGTGCTAGCCTGTTCCGCAGGGAAGCATATACTGAACATTAGGGGCCCTATGACTGAGGACTGTGGTATGCCAAATGTACCTGACATGTAGTAGGTACTATGGTATGCTGGCCTCACTGTGTGTGTCCTGTCCATGAGCTACATAGCATAACATCCTGAGACACAGGGTACAATGTGCAGGTGGATGTGTATGTTGTCAATACCAGAATGGGGAATGGTGCTGAAAGGCAATGAGAGGACAATGTAGGATGTGTGGACTCCGGTACCATCAGCAACTGCCCTGGTAACTGTATGAAAGGAGTCCACCATGTGTAGGGGCCATGCTCTGGCCCTAACAAGCCCAACCCAGGTGGCAGCAAAGGACGGGAGCCCAACAATGTCTCTGTGAATGATGTCCTTGATGATGTGCCCCATAGCCATGCAGAACAGTCCAGTCAGGTGTGTAGGACTAAAGTCCCACTCGTGCATTGTGGTGCCACCTGTGTGTAGTGTGATAAATGCTGCTGTGTGCCATTCAGGGGCTACAATGTCTGAAACAAGGCTATTACTGAATATGGTGGCCTAGTGGGGAGACATGTAATTCAGAGGTTGGTGGACATCACAGCCTAGGACGTTGGAAGGTGACATGGGGCCAGTTTCCCAGGACATATAGAGTGTAGGTCAGTACTGTGTAGGTGTGACCACAGGGACACCACAATGTTCATGTATGGATTGTGGCCTTGTAGTGAGTGAGAAGGTGTAATGTTAGCATTGAATCCATCCTCCAGCATGTTGCCAACATCACCTGGGTCTGTAATGTTCCTGAGTGACTGTTGTATGTGACAGCAGATGTGGGTGTTGCCATCGACTACTGACATACCACCATAATGCCTGATGGTACACCCCAGAATGTGTGGCAGTCATGTTTACGTAGCTAGTCTCGGAGTATGTGATGTGGGACCCTGTGGCCCCACCACGGCTGACCAGTGAGCCACCCCACACATGGGAATGTACACCACTGTGCAACAGCCTACACCTGTTGTTATACATCATATGTCCATGGAACATGACCACCAGAGTGGCGTCTGTTATCTGGTGTGTACCATCATGGCTCTGTGTGGAATAGCATGATCCATGCAGTTGTGTACATGCTAATGAAGTGCACTGGGGTATGTGCCAGCATTTGTATGTGCATTGTCCATCTGCATGGGTGTCATGACGTTAACAACCGCTGTCAGCAGATGTCTGTAGTAGGTGTTGTAGTACTCATGTACTGTGTATGCTGTGATGAGTGTGGTGCCGGGATGTGGCTAACAAGGTTGAATAGCATATGTTCGGAATCCACCAATGAGGGGATAACCCCAGGTGTGTAACACCAGTCACATGGTGGTAGTGTTCATGCCAAGGTTAATGTAGGTCTTGGAGGTGGTGTGTATGGGTTGATCCAGCAGAGCGGAGATTATGACTCATGGATGTGTCGGTACATGAGTGGCTATCCCAGCGAAGTGTGGGGTAGTGTCAGTCACACATCATTAGTAGTTGTCTGAGGCCCACTGTCCAATATACCAACAAAGACGGTATGTTAACCGTGGGGTATGATGTTGACTGTGTAGCTTGTTACAATGTGTATAGTGGTCCCAGACACAGTTAGTTGCACGTGGAGCACCTCTGATGCATTGTGCTAAGTAACTTGCCAGGATGTGTGCAAAACATAGTGGGATATGGGAACCCCCTCAGCTGTGGGTGTGCCGGTCCAGGTATGTGCCTGAAAGGTATGGTCTGTCTATAACCTGTCATTGCAGGTGTGCTCTGCAGAGCCTAGGGGGAGGTCTCAGTCACTGCAGAGATGTTTGAGTGGTGCATTATAAGGTGTGCCTTGCCTGCGTGCATCCCAGAGGAAGATGCAAGCATTGTGTCACATGACCCCATGTCATGCCTGCCAGTTCCCATCCTGCCGGTGACAGTTATTGGAAACTGTGCAAGACAGGCAGTAAAGAAGCAGCAAGAGCCTTACATGTGAGCTGTACTCCCAGGGCTGACAGGTGCAAGTAATCTGTGCCACAGCATTGTGTTTGACCAGGTCAGTCAAAGTGGACAGATACCAGATGCCTGTGGAATGACAATAGGAGCATAGGCAACTGTTGAAGTGACACAGTCGGTCATTGTACAGTGGTATCGTGTCCAGACGAATGCAAAATGCTCCCCAGGGCTTGGCCCACACCCTCAGGGCTATAAGACTGGTGAACTATTGCATGTCCCTGCACACGTAGTCTGTGAAGTGGCATCACAGGGCAGTCACACTAACATGGAGAATGACAGTCACATCGTACCTGGTGAGGTGTGGCATGGATGCATAGGTTATGTTGCAGAAGCAGTTACCTGACAGCAAGATGTAAGCGACTATCTCCTTGTGTAGCCTGCTGTGTGGAACTGCAGTGTGACTCCCTACAGAGTCATCTATGACTGGTGTGTTGTGAATGTTATAACTCCCTATTGGCTGTATGTGATGGGCACACATGCGTCTGTGGGCTATAAGCTGGTGATGTTGTCTTCCATGATGGGGGCTACCTCTGGTGCCTACACTGAGTATGGAGACATACTGCACAAGTTTTCCTCCTAGGTGTGGCCAGTGGTGTAGATCATGTGAGACTATGTGATGGGTGGGGTGTGTTGCGAATGTTACACATCCCCAAATGACTGTCAGGTGCAGTCAGGGTTGGTGACAGCATTACCCCCATCCATAGCTGTCAACCTTCTGTCCCCAAAATGAGGAACATTAGCCCTCATACTGTGTGACACATGGGAAAAACGTGGAACACTTACAACTGGCTTACTAACAGCTTCAACTAGGAAGGGCATATGATGGCTAAAATAGGCTGGTTTTATGTATAAAAAAGATATTCTAATGAATTAATATGATTCCCATCTATTTAGCCATGGCTAGCAGGTAAACAATTTCCAACAATGAATGTGTGACAGACCCTTTCAATGTGGAACCTTGAGGAACATGCACCTTTTAGAACCCCAAATAAGGTACATTCCTCGTAATGAGGTACACTTGAGAGCTATGCCCCCAGCATGGCTGCAGAAGTGCATCCCCCACAGGCTGTAGTGTCGTATGTTGGGAGGTGAGCATTGAATGTGTACATGAGACAATTGCTCTATTGCCACATGTACAACACATCCCTCATATAGACAGGCAGTAGCACTGGTACGTGACAGTTGGACATGCCTGTATATACAACCATGTCCCACAGGATATGTGCGTTACATGTGTACAACAGCTGTTGTACCATAAGCAAGCTGGGAAGTGTAGGACAGCCAGTGTACCTGTGGGAAATGGTGTGGAATGGGTGCTATAGTAATCAGTAGCTCATGACATGCTCTCAAGTTCTGAACAAGTGCCTAGCATGACCATACAATACAGATAGGGTGTTGGATAATATCAACCCACAAGTGGTGATGACAGTCATTTTGGGTGGCACCGCACTATAACCCTGCTGAGTATGGTGTGCATGTCCATGAACCATTATCACTGTAGATGTTAGCAGTACAGATGTACAAGACAGCATGGATATTTGATTACAAATACCTTTGTATGTCACAGGAGTGTTCCACCAGTGGCCTGTTGACAGACTCACAACTACAAAGGTGCAAGAGTGACATGTGCACATCACACCAGTGCCAGCTACAGTAGAACAGGGTTAATGTGTTGTACCCCACCCTCATTGTAGCCCATACCACACAGACAAATGTTAGGCATCTGTGTATGTAAGGCTGTGAATGGCCATGACCTATCAGTATAACTGTGTCAGTGTTGTGAACAACATACAGAATGGGCTGTGTGGGTGAGGTGTGTGACATATGTGCACAGTCTGATGGATGATACCAGCATTGTCACCACTAGGTGAACATCCCTGTACCCATAAACTACTACCTAGGCTGTGGTCAACATTATGGACACTGTATAATGGTTGGTGCTGTGCAGTGCACCCCCCGACATGGTGACGTCTCCAGGCACCTTAGGTAGTCATATGAGGTACCCATGTCATGTCAGGGTGCCATCCATGAGCACGGAGATCACTGGACAGGCCTATACAGCACTGTGGTGACCAATATTGGATCACATACCACCTTTAAGGGGTAATGGCTATGCATGGATGTGCGATACCAGCCTTCACAATCCTCACCTCCACTATGCAGCATGGTGTCTACCTTGCAGAAAGACATTTGCTACATCATGAAGATGGACATGCTACATGTCCATATCCTGATCTATAAGACATATGTCATAGACAGCCACCATCCTAATACTAGGATCGCCACAGGCTGGACAGATCCCTGTGCCATATATGTGACATACTCCCGCCATACCATGAAAGCCTGTCCATCAAAGCTGCACATGTCATCCCAGTCATACATGGTGTGATGGCCGCATGGTAGATGTACTATCAACTGACTGGATCAGTAATGTGGCACTGATGCACCTTGCGGTGGCATAATGGCTGTCTGTTACAGCTTGGAAACTGTGCCCGCACATGCTATGGTTGATAACCATCCCTGCGAATGTCTTCTGACTAGCCATTGTCCCATGTCTATTACATGTGCAATACAGGTGATCCGTGGCAGGATGTTGAACAGTTGTACAGTGCTCTGTAGATGTATATGGCAAAACACATGCATGTACAGGTGTCCATGCGTATGTGTGCATTGTCACTGCTCAAGTCCATTACGGCTGTGTCTGTGTTGATATGTGACATATACACAGCATCCAGGTCAACAGCAGTACCGTGGACACTTCCAGGCATGTGCAGATAGGTAAGAACACAAGTGCAGGCAAATAGACATGCCCACAGCAAGACAGCATTTACATGGAGTATGAACACTGTAATGAGGTGACACACATATATGGTGATGATATCCAATGCATAATGGGTGTGACATGTGTGTGACACAAACACGTCAGTCGTGTCAGTGTCATGATGCTTTGCAAAGATAACTGTGCAGATGTAGTAGATGTCATAGACATTTATGTGCAGCAGTATCACTGTACATCTCTGAAACTGTGACCTGTCACCATCATTATGTCTTACAGATAATGCCCCGTACACGCCTCCCAGCATACACCCGCCAGGAGGATGATGTCCTCATCCCACAGCTCTTTGACAACTATGACTTGTTGTTCAGTCATGTGCCACAGCATGCCCAGCAGCGGGATGACCTGTGGCAGGATCTATGCAGGAGGGTGAATGATGTGGGTGGCCATAACCGCACCTACCAGCAGGTGCGCAGACACTGCATGGACTTGATATGACATGCAAAACAGCGTGCCACTGCAATCGCCAGGGAACAAGGAGGAACAGGTGGTGGGCCACCAACCCAGCCCCCACTCACACACACCGAGGAGCTACTGGCCAGTCTGGGGACACCCAGGGAACAGCATCCAGAAACACTAGGTGCCATCGTGGAGGTGGGTGACTCCAACCAATGAGCCTGGAGTTGCCTGGTAAGTCAGTACTGCACATATGGCTATTATATCCCATGCAGTTGCATGTGTCACTGTACATTATGTAAAGTAACAACATATGCAAGGTATGTGGACACACATGCTGCATACTACAGTATGCTGCGTTGTGTATGCACACATGTGCATACTATATGCTATTACACAGGTGAATGTGTTCACATGCACAGTGCAACCTGTGGCTGTCATACAGTCATGGATAATGTTCATACTGGTGTGTCACCCCTATACAGGTACCTCTGGCGTGCCGCACAAACATGAGTCCATTGCAGGTGAGACTGTGTTCAGTATCAGGCATGTTACAGTGTAGATCTATTTGCCATGTGGCCAGTTAACACTTGCACACCTGATGTTTGTTCCAGTCATGATATGCAGGTTGCATCACCCATCATTCACACAGGCCACCCATGTGCAATATATACAAATGTAATGATACACCATCTTGAAACCACAGTACTTGTCATTGTGACATGTGTGGTCAGCTGTGCATACAACGGTGGAGGTGTTCTACAATGGAGGCATATGTAGTATGCATTGGAACAACATGTGTGGTACGCACACAGTACCACACAGTGAGCTGTGATATGGGCAGCCCACAGGTATCACCATTGTGTCATATGCCCCTGCATTGGGTGCACACATTCTGATGTGCCACCTGACATGTCCCAGACATGTAGTGTTCTGTCTGCAATTTGTCACACTATCGCATGACCTATACCCCACAAACCAAACATACAACCCGTTGTCTGCATAGCCCTGTAGATAGTGACATATCTGACATCTATGGGTGTATGTCATATGGGACAACATAGACATGTGAGATAGATGGCCATCACACACAATTGGCCAACACATGTGCACACATGGCCATGGGGGATGGCCAGAGACATGTAGCCACACAGTACATGGGATGTGTATACACCCTGTTGCACATTGTCCACAAATGGTCCAATTATAGCCTTAGTTGACTGATTATACAGTTGATGTGGTACACTGGACAACCTAAAAGCCTGTGCACAGCTACTGGAGGTGCCACTGAAGTCTACCATATACTATCTGTTGAACATCACGACTGTGTTGCAGTTATGGCTATGCAATGTGTACATATTATGCATTCTACAGCAATGTAGATGACTCATGATGCCATGCAATGGCACAGTGTCTGTACTTCACACTGTATAGCAATGTAGATGGCTCACACTACCCTCCTATGCTCATGCACATTTGCTAAACATGCATTCTATCTGGAGGGCATACACACAACACTGCAATGTGAAGCCCATTATGATGCTGTACATGTGTCAGGACACCATTGTGTCAGACATGTATGCATGTTAATTCACATGTCAGCAGATTACATGTCAAGGTCACGTCAGCCATGTGTACTGTTATCCTGTTCTGGGCCACATGGTGTATCACGGGGATGCATGCATACTACCATGATTGTGTGAACTGCATGGCTACTGATATTACACCTGCTTGTTGTAGTGTGCACCCCAGGGAGGTATGCTTACTAACTGAGCTGCATGCCCTCTGCTGTATCGCAGGCATACTGCATGCCATCTGACAAATCACATGCATGGTGTGTCTGTGTTTGTGTGTGTGTGTCTGTGTTTGTGTGTGTGTCTGTGTGTGTGTGTGTGTGTGTGTGTGTGTGTGTGTGTGTGTGTGTGTGTGTGTCTGTGTTTGTGTGTGTGTGTCTGTGTTTGTGTGTGTGTGTCTGTGTTCGTGTGTCTGTGTTTGTGTGTGTGTGTGTGTGTGTGTGTGTGTGTGTGTGTGTGTGTGTGTGTGTGTCTGTGTGTGTGTGTCTGTGTTTGTGTGTGTCTGTGTGTGTGTGTGTATGTCTGTGTGTGTGCATGTGTGTCTCTGTCTATTGTACTTTACAGTAATTCGTTGCATTCACAGGTGATGTAGGTGTGTTACCCTCCTGTGGTCCATCTGGTGTTAGTGTCCCCACAGATACTAGTGGTGATGAACATATGCATGAGGTACAGGCAGGGTTGTCAGGGGCTGAATCTGTGCCAATGGTTACCATCCCAGCTATGTCCCCCTCTTCCCCGCACACAGTTCTGCTGCCAACACATATCGCATCACCAGTGGCCATAGAGGAAGGACAGTCAGCGTCTGTTAGTGTGGAACAGGAATGTGTGGTGGCTACAGAAGGTGTGTCTACACACCATGGTGTCAGTGTAATGACTGCAGATGTGCCACACAGGCATGTGGCAGGTGCTACTTGTAGGAGGACCTCTGGCAGACATGCACCTGCAGGACATAGCACAGCAGCTGGTATCACCAGACGCATGTTCCAGACTGTAATGGCGGCACAGGCACGTGCTGAACGGCAGAACAGAGAAGGGCAGAGGCTGCAGAGGGCTGCTATCCATACTCTAAATGACAACATCCAGGCATTGGCAAATGCTCAACAGCAGATTGCTAATGTTCTGGATAGGCGATTAGGTGAAATGGTCGGAATTCTTGACTGAGGCATGGCAATCCGCGAGGGTGAGCTGTCTGTGCTGGAACATCTGGTAGGAGTGAGGCGTAGGCCACGTGGACATAGGCCAGCAACACCACCTAGTGTAGGTCGACGTGAGCATGCCACCTCACATGCCCGCTCCCATAGTGCCGGTAGCAGTAGCAGTGCAGCTGGTGCTGCGCTGTCAACACCAGGACACAGCAGGCCATGTGGATGTGGCCCTGGATGTTCTCAGTGGGGACACAGTTCCAGCGTACATGTGTCATTGGACAGTAACCACTCTGAACCTCCACCTGGTAGTGCCCGTGCAACCCCAGGCAGGCACAGGTCACGTGGCCGTGGACGGACACAGTGAGCTGTACAACCTGCTCTGTACAATCTGGGGCTGTCAATTATACCCTGTGTAGGCCTCACAAATGGCAGAACTGTGTACACACATACACGCACACAGCAAACACAACTGTGGGGCACCACAACATCCACATGCATTCTGAACAGACATGTCCAATCAACTCACTGGCCCTTACACACACACATGATGTTATCCATTGGTGCAGCCTATGCCCCTGGCAAACATATCACCCTGTGCATATGATGAAGCCTGTGCCGCATCCCTGTCATCCACACCATCAGTACAGGGTTATGCACAAATATTCTGATGCACAGGGTGAACAGCATAGTGAGAGGTGTATGTAATATTACCTGTGTATGCATAGTGAGGGATGTGTATGTTGCAGTGGTTGTGTGTGAATACTAAGAGATGTGTATGTGACATACGTTGTGTACTGTCGACATGCACCGGTCATACCATGTAGTGCAGGTGCAGCATGCATTGTGATGTGTTCACGGTATGTGTCTCGGTTACATCTGTAGCACCATGTTGGTTGTGATACACTGGTTCCCTCCTATGGTGTACTTGCATGTGCCTACAGGTAGCAGTGTTTGCAGACCCCACTTGTAACTGTGGATTACTCACAGGCACGTCTGGCAATATCAGCATGCTACATGTACCCTCAACCTGACTGTTGGAAACACCAACATGACACAGATGTCCGCACATATATTGCACCTGATGCATGTGATCAGTGCCACAGGCTACACTGGACAGAGATGTGACATACATAGCAGGACACATTACAGGTATGGTGACATGGTGCAGGGGTTGTACACAGCAGTCTGGCCAATGATGATGTGAGGTGTCACTTGGTAGCTGGAGGCCACACAGTACAGTCCATGTACACAGTTGTGTAGATGAACACACGGTACAGTCCAGTCTGAGACTTTCCATGTTCCCACTGCATCTGCATGCAAGACGGCCCTTTGCAACAGCTAAGTGTGTGAGCATGCCCAGTATGCTGTTGTGTAGATGGACACACAGTACAGTCCATGTACGCAGTTGTGCAGATGAACACACAGTACATTCCACACTGCGCCCTTCTGTGATTAGACTCTGTATGCATGCAAGATGGCCCTTTGCAACTGCTAAGTGTGTGAGCATGCCCAGTATGCCGTTGTGTAGATGGACACACAGTACATTCCACACTGTGCCCTTCCTTGATTAGACTCCGTGTGCATGCAAGATGGCCCTTTGCAACTGCTAAGTGTGCGAGCATGCCCAGTGTGCTGTTGTGTAGATGGACACACAGTACATTCCACACTGCGCCATTCCGTGATTAGACTCCGTGTGCATGCAAGATGGCCCTTTGCAACTGCTAAGTGTGTGAGCATGCCCAGTACGCCGTTGTGTAGATGGACACAGTACATTCCACACTGCGCCCTTCCATGATTAGACTCCGTGTGCATGCAAGATGGCCCTTTGCAACTGCTAAGTGTGTGAGCATGTCCAGTATGCTGTTGTGTAGATGGACACACAGTACAGTCCATGTACACAGTTGTGTAGATGGACACACGGTACAGTCCAGTCTGAGACTTTCCGTGTTTCCACTGCATCTGCATGCAAGATGGCCCTTTGCAACAGCTAAGTGTGTGAGCATGCCCAGTATGCTGTTGTGTAGATAGACACACAGTACAGTCCATGTACGCAGTTGTGTAGATGGACACACAGTACATTCCACACTGCGCCCTTCTGTGATTAGACTCTGTATGCATGCAAGATGGCCCTTTGCAACTGCTAAGTATGTGAGCATGCCCAGTATGCCGTTGTGTAGATGGACACACAGTACATTCCACACTGTGCCCTTCCGTGATTAGACTCTGTGTGCATGCAAGATGGCCCTTTGCAACTGCTAAGTGTGCGAGCATGCCCAGTGCGCTGTTGTGTAGATGGACACACAGTACATTCCACACTGCGCCCTTCCGTGATTAGACTCCGTGTGCATGCAAGATGGCCCTTTGCAACTGCTAAGTGTGTGAGCATGCCCAGTACGCTGTTGTGTAGATGGACACACAGTACATTCCAAACTGCGCCCTTCCGTGATTAGAATCCGTGCATGCAAGACGGCCTTGCAACTGCTGGGCGTGTGAGCATGCCCAGTACGCCGTTGTGTAGATGGACACAATACATTCCAAACAGACGTGTGATACTAAGCGTGTGGGCTTGGCCATTGACATCCTGTATAGTCATGGTGGTCATCTAGGCAACAGATGTCCATTTTCAATGTCACGATGGATGCCTACATTGAACACACTGGTTGCTGTCTCGAAGGGTGTACTGTCTGTGGCGCATCCCGTATCTATTTAGTGTTGTAGTGCTCCATAGATATTTAGTTGGCCCAATGACAGCACTGCCGTGTTTGTCTACATCTACCTTGGGACAGTAATATGCTTTCAGACTGCTCACTCTCTAAACATTCCCTATCGGCATCTTTGCCTTTGCGGATGATGTCACCCACCTAGAAGTATGCCTCTGGGAGTGCTGTGTTCAGTAATCTCGATAGCGCGTTCTGTAAATGCGTAATGCTGTAGTGTGATAAGGTAGTTAGGTGTATGTTCAACTCCTGGCCCTGCCAAGTGTGTGTGTGTGTGTGTGTGTGTGTGTTTCCAGCTGCCTGGGGACACAGTAATGCTTTTAGATGCCTCACAACACATACATTCCCTATCGGCGTCTTTGCCTTTGCGGATGATGTCACCCACCTAGAAGTATGCCTCTGGGAGTGCTGTGTTCAGTAATCTCTGTAGTGCGTTCTGTAAATGCGTAATGCTGTAGTGTGACAAGGTAGTTAGGTGTATGTTCAACTCCCGGCCCTGCCAAGTGTGTGTGTGTGTTTCCAGCTGCCTGGGGACACAGTAATGCTTTTAGATGCCTCACAACACATACATTCCCTATCGGCGTCTTTGCCTTTGCGGATGATGTCACCCACCTAGAAGTATGCCTCTGGAAGTGCTGTGTTCAGTAATCTCGGTAGCGCGTTCTGTAAATGCATAATGTTGTAGTGTGATAAGGTAGTTAGGTGTATGTTCAACTCCCGGCCCTGCCAAGTGTGTGTGTGTGTGTGTGTGTGTGTGTGTGTGTGTGTGTGTGTTTCCAGCTGCCGGGGGACACAGTAATGCTTTTAGATGCCTCACAACACATACATACCCTATCGGCGTCTTTGCCTTTGTGGATGATGTCACCCACCTAGAAGTATGCCTCTGGGAGTGCTGTGTTCAGTAATCTCTGTAGCACATTCTGTAAATGCGTCATGCTGTAGTGTGATAAGGTAGTTAGGTGCATGTTCAACTCCCGGCCCTGCCAAGTGTGTGTGTGTATGTGTGTGTGTGTGTTTCCAGCTGCCTGGGGACACAGTAATGCTTTTAGATGCCTCACAACACATACATTCCCTATCGGCGTCTTTGCCTTTGGATGATGTCACCCACCTAGAAGTATGCCTCTGGGAGTGCTGTGTTCAGTAATCTCGGTAGCGCGTTCTGTAAATGTGTAATGCTGTAGTGTGATAAGGTAGTTAGGTGTATGTTCAACTCCCAGCCCTGCCAAGTGTGTGTGTGTGTGTGTGTGTGTAAGTGTGTGTGTATATATATATATATATATATATATATATATATTTTTGTAATATGTATGTGGATATTAGCACTATTGCATGTGCTGCATTATCTGTACATGTTCACCTTGGATGTATCTGAATGTGCTATGGCTCTGTGATAGTGCACATACTGTGTGCTGTAGTGATCCTGGGTTATAGTTGTGTAGTGACCAGTTATTTTGTTGCTGGGTATTACAAGGGACATTAAAAACAATGATAGTACAGCACCTTTAAACGGTCATGTGCACATCTCAGCAGCAGTCAGCAGTGGTTATTACTTTGGAGGATGAGTATGGCTCATATAACTATGTATTAAATGACAATACTATGCAAATCAGGTTAACATTACTGACACCCATTTATCCACAGGTTGTGATACAGATCCCAAGAATGTATGTGTATACATTGCCAGGTGCAGGACTGGAATATGGTTGAATGCATGGAGGGGTGTCCATGGCCAGGAATGACAATCTGTACAGCCTGGCAGGTACAGTCTCTGACTGTCCCACAACCTCCAGTATATGGCTGACACATGCTGAAACAGTGTACATGCAGAGACACACACAAAACAAACAGCTAGGGATAACACATACACACACACACATTGCATCAACATTAGGCCATGCAAAACCTGTTGTCCCTCACACACACACAAATGCATACATGTTGATTGGCTGGTTCAATGACAGGCTCTGGAAAAGAAACTACATACCCTGTGCATATGATGACACCTGTGCCACCTCTTGTAATGTGTAACATTGATGCAGGTACAGACTAACATGGTGCTGATGCACAGGGTGGTTTCATAGCACTGTAATAATATTACAATGTTGTTAACACAAAGTGTGATTTCCTTCTAGGTGTATGTAAGCAGGCATGATACATTACAGCTATGATCATCAATGTAGTATAGTGTACAGCACTGTTAATTCTGAAGATGTATTATCCATCCATGTGCCATTTGACTGACATGTGTAGTATTGGCAGCATGTGTTTCAGAGTGTGCAGTACATGTGTGATGTGTAGTACAGATTTTCATGTATTTATATGTGAACATGGTGAAGGTGCACTGTCTGCATGTACATGTATAGTGGACACATTGGAATAGTGACATGCCCTGTATTACACACTGTTAACACTTCATAGTTTCTATTGGTGGCCAGTATTCATTATACTACACATATTGTTGTACTTGTCTACACATGTGTGATTGCTATGGTTTTACACGGTGCTGTGAGTGATACTGTTACTATCTGTGATTGTTTTGCATTATGGTAGTAGACACAACCTCAACAGTCTGAATAACCAATTGTTATATGATATCTTCACAACTGACCCACACATGTAGGACACACAGTAGCATGTGGATCCTACATGTACTATACTATACCAGTACGCACTGGTATTGACCGCCACACATTGCTGGGACCATTACTGTTTGACATATAGCCATGTTAGTTACAAGCAAAGACAATAGGGATATTCCTGTCCACATCTGGGAATTCATACTGTGGCCTAGAATGCATTCTGCACATGACACAGTTATTCTACACAAGGGTATCATACAGACAGATACGTGTTATCCAACCCATGCTGTAAACCTATAAGGCTAAAAAGAGTCAGTTATCCACATTTACTACACATACTTTACCAACAGTAACACATAGGTATTACACCCCAATATGTATAATGGGTAACAATGTGTACATATAGATAAGTGCTATGTCATTTGTCATTTGATATTTGCATTTACAATGGTATTTTGAAGTACATCACTGTATCACATATGCAATGAGAGTTCTGCATGCATATCCTCCAAGGTGGTTGTAAAACTATGATGAATGTCCATTATTGACATACTTTGCTGTGTTTGAACTGTTCTGCAGTAATACACATACATGAACAGTCACTCACACTATGTATATAAACTGTCATGTGTGTGTGTGTGTGTGTGTGTGTGTGTGTGTGTGTGTGTGTGTGTGTGTGTGTGTGTGTGTGACACAGATGACCTAGGCCACAGACAATTCTGGTACATGTAGTTGACAAGTGCTTTAATGCTCCACCAGATGTGTCCAGGCACCAGAACTGTGACTTGAGCCACACAAACACATGCTAGAGTAAAGTTTGTGTATGTGCGTGTGCCTCATTATGGCATTCCTGTTCATCTGTGTGTGCATTTCTGATGTGTGTCATCAGCCACAGTTGAACTGCACATCCAGCATCCCCCACTAGGTGACCATGAGGGTTGTCCCCATTGCCAAATGTTTTGTACAGCTGCGTCAGATGCCACATATCGGAAGCATTGCAGCTTCCAGGCCATCCAGCACATACATTCATTATTATGGGCTGGCCATCACACACAAATAGCCACTTCATGGAGGGGAAGCCCTTGTGGATGATGTAGGCCCTACCACACTCACTGGCTGGTGCTTTGATGCATATGTGCGTGCAGTGTATTGCACACAGTACTTAGGGTATTCCACTATTGTGTGGAAAAGACACATATTGCTGCCCAATACCTTATAGGAATTGGGGATATATACATCATCACTGACGTGCTGACATGGCATTCATGAACTGGTGCAGTACCCTGGATGCTGATGTTTGTAAAATCCACATCATATCACCAGTTGATCTCTGGAAGGTACCTGTTGCTGGTATCCTTAGGGCAACACATACCTTGGTTTCCACTGGGATAGGTTTCCCTCTGTTGGTTCTGTGTGTGAGACATGGCCTGCACAGCTCCACAATCTTCTGCAGGAGGTCTCTGTCCACTCTATAGTGCTCTACTATCTCCAGCTCATGTAGCCCCTGGTAGGTTACCCTGTGCCTGCACACTCCTCTCCGTCTACTCACTGTGTGATGCTGAGCAGCATTCACATTGGCACAACCCTCCACATGTTGCATATGTTGACGTATAATAGCAATGGCAGCCCCTAACATTATGTTGTCTCAGTTAAGCTTTTACAGTTTTCACTTCTCTTAGTATACTACAGTGTTGCAGTGTGTCTGAGAAAAACATGGTGGAATGCTGTTTGTAGAGTTGTACGTGCTGTGCTGTGCTGGCCTACTGTACTGGCTGTGTAATATACTCAGTCTGATTGTTTTCACCTGCTAGCTGTGGTAGTTCTCCTTGGTTAACTTACTGCTATTTGTTTACCTTCCTTTTCACTGTTTGTGTTCACAGTGAGCGGTGCCGAGCATAGGAGCACAGTGAAGTGCACATCCGCTTCCACGTGTGCACACAGGCTTATACATGCGTACAAACACTTACACTGGCTTACACAACATTACACGGGCTTCAACAATATTACAGTAGCTTACTCGTTCTTCAACTTGCGCACACGGGCAGACACACATGCACACATGCTTACTTGGCCATACAGGCTTGCACAGGCGCAAGCACACTTCACCAGGTTTGCAAGGAACTTCAGTGATATCCATGGTGTACACCATCAGTTTACTGACTTTACCTAGGATAAATCATAACACGCCTCTTCCACTGATGAGTCACTGACAGCAAACATGTGACACACTGCTCCAATAAGATTACAGTGTTTTATACATACACACTCATGATGACACCTATCTTCTACGCTGATAGTCCCCTTAACCTACTCTTACACTGTAGAGGCTTGGCCCCTATGGCATGACAGATTGTGCTTCACTATCCTCAGCCTCAATTGCATAGGATTGCCTACTAATGCTTGGTTACATCTCTGAGAGTGCGCTTCCACACATAGCAACCACTACTCAGTAGCCATGTTGTCTTCAGCTTGCCATTCACCTGCATGACGAACTAACTTTTAACTGACATTACAATTTGTATGTATATTTTACATATTTGTCTTGTTTTGTATGCACAGCGTACTCAAGGCCAGCGCTTATGCTTAAACACCGGAGATCGGGGGAGGGCAACTAGAGTTTTATTAATTTCCAATGGAAAAACATGCCACTGGCCTTATATTTGGCCATTGGCATGCTTCTTCAACTAAATCCATCCTTTATTTGCCGATGACATTGCTCCGTTTAGCTACTTGCAGAACGTTACTCGGTTAACATCCGTGTACATTTCTGCACATAACTCTACTCTTGCATGGACAGCTTACTGTTTCATGTATCGCATATTTTACATCATTTGCATAGCTTTCACCTACAAATGGGGTAATTTGCATATCCTAACATTGTCCTTACAACGTTCATTTAAGGGGCTGTGTTACACGCCCCTACAGGATATTGCTGAATAGCTCGGCAGACATCTTGCCTTGCTCTACTCTTACTCTACTCATACACACCGACCAAAGCTTTGTGAATCCTGGCCTAAGCTTTGCTGTGTGCTAATATGCCTATTTGTGGAGTAAGCATGGCTGTAGGTATGTTTTGACCTGCTACGTCTGTCATTTCTACAGAGCAGCTCCCACTTTCATCATTTGTAGAGGTGACAGCCCTATAGGAACTATATGTACAGCTGTGACATTTGACCAGTCCACACATACCTGGGGTCAATACTAAACTGACTACTTCAGCACTTTTCATACCTTCAGATTTGTCTTGTAGTGGTATAGTCGATAATACTGTTTCCTATAAAATGTAGTTGTTTCTGATACAAGATATGTCATTTTATTACACCACTACACACAATATATGAAGAAATCACAGGCCAGATGCCATTACATTCCTTTTGTAGGCCACACCCGCCCAGAGTGTTGTGTTCCTCACAGAAGCCAACAGGTGCTAATCAAAACATATTCTGCTATCATCTACCTTATGTGTTTGCCGGTATTTGTGCTTTCCGTCAGTGGCAGAACTCACATGCGAGTGTGGGAGACTGAACACTGTATCGGGGACACTGCATAGCACCCTGAGGGACACATTTATGTTGTTTCTATTAACCTTCCACATTGACTATCACAGGGCATAAGTATTCATCCAAATTTATCGAGGTACATGCTTTTGACTTATGCATGTTTTGTCATTTGTCATCATGTCTTTCTTCACACCTGTCCACCTAATCTCACTAGTTCTGTACATTTATTTAGGTCAGGGTTACCTTCATACCTCTCAACTGTACACATTTTGGGTAAATGTCCCGAACTTAGACTTCTGATTTTGTTCCTTTTTTAATAATATTGTGCCTTTCTGGTAATTTAGTGGCAAGTCATTAGGGACTGTGGGGTTAGACAATAATGACAGACATTTGTAGTTTACAATTAATAACCCTCAAAACATTCATACTAGTGAATGATCCATTATTCTATCAATGTTCTGACTTTGTAAGAGGAATATTTGAAATATTCCCTATTTGTACTTATTTTAAAATGCCTTTGTCCAGATGTCTTATTCTGATTGAGAGGTATGGTTACCATCTTAATCGTACGCATGTACGTCCATGATAATCGCTTACATGACACTAATATAACCCCCTACGTCTTCCCCCAATAGTTTACACAATATCCAGTAAATGGGTTCTTCATTTTTGGAAGTTAGAGGCATCTGCTATACCCACATAGGAATATTAATCACTCCCATGGGGCAGACCTCATTAATCTGTGCCAACCAACACCTAGGCACCTAGGCCCATTATTGCATACCCATGATTCCCAGACCTGACACCCCTCCACAGTAGTCATAACACATATTTAATGTGAGCGATAATAAAGTATGACAACACTTCTAAGCACTATCCACTCTCCGCATGTCGGGACATATGTCATACATTCTGTCAGCCCATGTGTTATTAGACTTGCACAAGTTACTGTTGCATGTACAGCTATATTGTAGTTGTGGATGACACTTCTTTGCAGCAATCATTACAGGACAGTGCGTGTATAGATTCACAATTTTTGGGGTCCTGCAAAGGACACCTATATCCATGTTTAAAGAGTAGGACTTGCAGATCTGGCACGCTGATACTTTCCGGGCAATAGTTTTGAGAGCAGCAGTGTATTTACCTTAATTGCATGTCTGTATGTCTATCCATACTAGCTATGGTGTAACCTATTTATGTACATGTGTTATATCTACGAGGACATTTGTTTATATGTTTGTTAGGTATATATCAATTAATGTTGTATGTGTTTGTGTATATATATATATATATATATATATATATATATATATATATATATATATATATATATATGTCTGTACATTCTTTATTTCATATATTTATTTAGTTTAAGTCTGTGGATATATATCCATACACAAATGTATATATCCATATATAGACATTACGTGTAGAAACCAGCATTCATTTGCTATGCTGTGAGCAGATTACACATGCACAGGCGCACTTGCATTTCCTTTTTGTGGGTTATGCGCAGGCACACATGCATATCCTTATTGTGGGTTACATATGTTTACTAAGTCTTTGTGCTTACGTGGGCTTTATTTCTTGTGACAGTACCAGTAAAATATCTGTAATCCGGTTAACGGACATATGCGAAACACACGTTCACCTTTACATATTTAAATGTCTGTACACCACAGACGCATTCATTACACTTTAACATTATATGTGCTGTAGTTGTAGTTGAACCAGGACTGCATTCACGTTGGCCGGATGCTGTAACCACTATACTTTTGGTGTTCTGACTCATTTATATGCATACCCATAGTACATAGCTACATTAACATATGCCTCACTGCTTCACTTACTACACAGGCATCCATTCTCCTGCTGGGAAAAATGCGGTACTACATATTATACTTTCCCTATTCCCTACTGCTCTGGACCCAAGCTGCATATTTCATCACTGCAGGGATATTCAGAACCCCAGGCTTATAGTCCTGACACATACAAGTCTTTAATTGTCAGGGTGTTCATGTGGTGATCTGGGTTTAGGCTTGTCCGCCTGGTGAACGGAAATGCCCTGATCATGTTCAAATGTCAGACAAAGCACATGGACAGAGTTTGTCCATTTTAAACATTTTATCTGTGTTTACAGACACAGGTGTTTGGGCACCTGTCAGCAGCTTATAATGCTGGCAATTCATAATATGGGTGGGGGTAGTTACAATACATAATCCACGGTGAGTGGTGTTCCCATTCACATTATTTTACCTGTGTTTACATACACAGGTGTTTGGGCACCTGTCAGCAGCTTATAATGTTGGCTATACATAATGTGGTGGGGGTGGTTACAATACATAATCCACGGTGAGTGGTGTTCCCATTCACATTTGACCATTTCCTGTATTCATTCATACGAGGATTATTATTTTGGACATGAATTAACTATGAATTAACTACAGGTATGCAGTAGTACAGTAAACATATGTGAAGGTTTGTTACAGTAAAAATGTATGGACCTCTGTAATACTCGGGGACTACCCCACATCCTTCACAACATTTCATGCTAATGTACATACTATTATTCTGTGAACTTTCGAAGTTTGTGAGAGCAGTATTTACATCTGTCCCTATTTGTCCACCCATCATTTTAGGCTTTGTCCAGATTTTGTTGCTGTAATAGGTTGAGAGGTGGTGTCGGTATGTGATTGAGTTGAATATATACTGTCGATAATTCAGTGGGGAGTAGGGTTACCACCTCTTCCTCTTTGTGAGGGGAAGTCCCACTTTGGACAGTTGTGTCCTGCGATGAAACCTAAGACATGGCAAATGTCCTGTGATTTTAAGACAAAGTTATATTTCTTATTTTCTTTAATAGTTGCATGATACAGGTATTTTGTATCTGAAACACATAACTATTATTTGGGATAGCATAAGCAATTCAAATGCTATGAAATAAGCTTTTATCTTGGCAAACAAGTGTAATTCTGTCCTTTGCACTGGCCGGGGGTATGTTTTATCCTGCAAATTCTCACATTTCTACAAAAGATGTCCCACCTTGGGCATCTGAACAGGTGGCAACCCTAGTGGGGAGACCTGCATGGTGGACAGGTGTTCCATCCTGCGTAGTATGTTTTGCATGTCTGTCTAGAAACTGAACAGTACAATGACTACACATACATGTTTTGTCCAGATGTGTACAGTACTACACACCGTGGCGTGTAAACAACTCTGATGTTTCAACAGGTTACTTATCCCACGCGGGATGTATATACATTTTGCCAGAACATGAACGCGCGGGCATTTGGATTTACGTAACTGTGATGGGATCTTTACAAATGTGGGATACATATTTGCAATCCTGACACTGCCTAGGACGATACTTCCTACTACATATGGGGAATACTCGCTATGTGTAGGTGTATGGCTGCGCAAGGCTGGTAGCTGGATTTGGTGGACATTCGGACATGGGTGCGGGTTATGTGCTATACAGGGGTTGTTGCGTATTGCATTTACATGCATGAGTTCTGCATTTGGATGTCCCGGTTCCACATATAGCATCCTATGTGTATGTGCCGGTTACGTTCCTGTTCATGTGTATAGCACATTTTAATATTCATATGTTTGTGTGAGTTTGGTATACAATTTGGACTGTCAGGTTTCTTTACGGTTGTTATATGGCCACAACTGCCCAGCTGTGTACTATCACTACCACTGTGGGACTGCTGGTGACCCTGCCCATGGGGCTAGACGTGTGTATTGGTGGCGTGCTGACATGATGCGCTTCACTTCCACTGGGTATAACTACTTACAGTGCAGTACATTACGGACACATGATTTTAAATATCATTTGTTCCATGGACGGAAACTCATATTGTGTTGCGTGCATTTCTGTTTGGTTCTCAATTTTGTGTGGCCGGGAACTGTTTTGCATGCTTTGCATACGTTTCATTATCCACGGACACTGATAGGTGGGATTACTATTGCAGGCAGACTATAATATTCAGCAGTTTAGGTTGCTCATCGACAGCCGACATTGACACGCCTCCGGGCGCAGCTTAGTAACGCCCCATGCACTCGCGTGCGTGTCCTATGCACGTGGATGTGGTGGCAGCGCACCTTCATTAATATGTATATGGCGCTACTGCACCATATACGCCGCACGGCCGGCGCAGGCCTTACACCGGCCTTGCACCGAGCTTATTGAATCCGGGGGCCTATTTATATACTCATCAGTTAATTCATTAAATTATTAAATCATTAACCCTTATAATGCCAACAATTAGAATAAATACAATTTATCAACATATCAAATTTATAAATACAAATACTAATTACATACTATTACTAAATGTTAAATGCTGAACTGTATGAAAACATAAATATTTAATATATTTAAATACATATGAATTCATGTAAATTCATGAATATGCTTAATCAAAATACTTAACCAAATGCTACACCAAACATTCACACTATAATGCCACTATTTAAATTCATTCCTCTGGGGTATAATGTATGGTACCCAAGAATCATTCTATGTTCTAACCTACTAAGTTCAATCTTAAAATTACCTGCACAAAAATGTGGTCTTGCCAATACACTGAAAGTAAACCCATCAGTGTTGCCATTGTGTGTTTTAACAAAATGGGAAGCCACAGGACTGTCCATATTACCCATCCTAATGTCCCCTAAATGCTCCAGGATGCGAACCTTAGCCTTCCTGGTAGTTTGTCCTATATACCATAAGGGTGTGATACAATCACATCCTAAAATGTATACAACCCCAGATGACAAACAATCAAATTTCTCAAAGGCTAAATACCTTTTACCATTTATTTTCATTCCATGCAGATTTTTAACCTTATCACATACTAAACAACGACCACAGCATTGCATGCCAACATTCATATCAGTCGAATATTCCAATTTTCTGTTTAATAATTCTTTCAGATTATTGTACCTGCCATATGAAAAAGTAATATGCCTAGGGAACAAATGTCCAATATTTATATCATCACAAACAACATGCCACAATTCTTTAAGAATATTTTCAAAAACTATTGAAAAATCAGAATATCTAGACACAAAAAATATATCTTCTTGTTCAGATGCAATTAACGACTGATAACGATGGCTATGATAACCACCCCATCTTAAAGCTTTACCTCTACATAACCTGTTCTTAATACCTGAGAGTAAAGTCCTCTCATACCCTCTAGATGAAAGTCTTGTAAAAATTTCATCACAAGCTTCATCTCATAAATCCAGGTCCGAGGTATTCCTTAAAATTCTCTTAAATTCCCCTTCAGGTAAAGCCTTAATCAAATGAGGAGGATGCATGCTGCTTGCATGCAAAAAGTTGTTGACTGCAGTTGGTTTTCTAAAAGGTTTATGTTGTACCAAATTGTCCTCCCCGTGTAGAATTCTACATCCACAAAAGATATATTGCTATGAGAACTTTGTGCAGTAAATTTTAGCCCATGTGTGTTATTATTCAAATGTTCCATGAATTTTTCAAACAAAGAAACATCACCCCTACAAACAAAAATAAGATCATCAATGTTACGTCTATAAAAGACAACATTATTCACAAAAAAATTATTTTGAAACATAAATTCTTTATCGAATTCACCCATATATATTACTGTGTAGGTAGGGGCAAAAGCTGCACCCATAGCGGTCCCCTTGACTTGAAGAAAGAAATCCTTCTTCCACATAAAATAATTGTGTGTCAAACTAAATTCCAAGAGACACAGCAAAAATATGTTACATGGCCCTTTACCCATCATCTTATTCATAGCCTCCGAGCCCCATCTTTTGTTGATATTCGTATATAAAGACGAGACATCAACTGTCGCCCAATAAAAATCCTCTTTCCACTCTACCCCACGCAGTGCTTTACACACATCTTCAGTGTTCCTCACATGAGAACAAACTTTAGAAAGATATTTTTTAAAGTGAAAATCCAATAATTTGTTCACCCTTTCAACAAAAGAGCCTATGCCAGAAATTATAGGTCTTCCTGGTGGATTTGTCATACTCTTGTGAATTTTAGGAATAACATAAATGTACAGGTGATGAGGTTTCTTAACTATTAATTTTTTAACATCATGACTGGTAAAGAAACCTAACCTTTCACCTCTTTCTAACAATTCAATAAGTTCATCTGAATAAGATTTCAAAGGGTTACTATTCAACTTAGCATACATATCTTCTCCCAACAAAGTACTAATTATACATTCATAATTATTAGTATCCATAATCACCCAGTTTCCCCCTTTATTGGCTGGCTTTACTGTTACTCTGTCTAACTTAGTTCTCAACTCTTTTAAAGCCAACCATTCATTTTTACTAAGATTGAATGACCTGTGTTTTCTACAAAAGTCATTAAGTGCTTTTTCAATGCGAGAATATGCTTTTAGGGGACATTAGGAGGGGTAATATGGACAGTCCTGTGGCTTCCCATTTTGTTAAAACACACAATGGCAACACTGATGGGTTTACTTTCAGTGTATTGGCAAGACCACATTTTTGTGCAGGTAATTTTAAGATTGAACTTAGTAGGTTAGAACATAGAATGATTCTTGGGTACCATACATTATACCCAAGGGGAATGAATTTAGATAGTGGCATTATAGTGTGAATGTTTGGTGTAGCATTTGGTTAAGTATTTTGATTAAGCATATTCATGAATTTACATGAATTCATATGTATTTAAATATATTATATATTTATGTTTTCATACAGTTCAGCATTTAATATTTAGTAATAGTATGTAATTAGTATTTGTATTTATAAATTTGATATGTTGATAAATTGTATGTATTCTAATTGTTGGCATTATAAGGGTTAATGATGTAATGATTCAATAATTTAATGAATTAATTGATGAGTATATACATAGGATGTTTTTATATGGTTATTTGTTCCATTGAAGGCGAATTGCCGAGGTACCAGGATGGATGTATTAAATGGAAAACTTTTTTCACCCTATTGCTTGACTTCTTTCGTTTTGTGAATTTGGTGTTTCTTCAGTTTATGGTGGCTGTATCTAGTGTTTTTTTTGTCTGTGTTTACCATGACATGTTTTTTTTCTGTAGGTACTGCCAATGAGTAAACTTCCCATAAATATACAAATATATTCCATGGTGTAGCAGCACATGCTTATCTGACCAACAATCCCATTTACTTGTGACACAAAATGCATACAAGATCCACATTTCCTGCTGTACATTCACCAACATACATAGTACCTTACTAATCCTAGCTTGTGTATTTTGCCTCACATGTTGACTTTGCATTGTTTTAGACCATTACAACTATACGTACAAGTGTAGCATACAATATTCGGGTGTCTCAATGACAGTCATAGATACACTGCCTTTAGAGAACATGGAATTCCTGACTTATGTTGTGTACATCCACTGTCACTGCTGTAGCCAGCATAGCATGTTTTTTTATGATATCTGCATATTTTAGATACTACTTTGGCATAGTTTGCAATCTACACTATGGCAAATATTCAACCACGCCATGATGATGATCATGATGGTACATCACGTGAATTATGCCTTAGTATCACAAGTCATTTCTGCACCCTTATGTACTTGCTGTAGTCTGGTACTTCCATAAATACCCTAACCCAACAGCCAGCATCCTAAACACACTGTGCCACATACACACCTTACATTTCATGTATGCAATGCCTATATCTTGGCACTATGAGTAACAAAGGCATTGACCAGATGCAGGGCATACACATACAAGTATGTCCACAGTAGTTGCTGTACATGTACTACATTCCTCTGTCTTTAACAATTGTGTACTTCCTTACAAGCAACCTCATGCAATTCTTCTATCAGTTACCATGTAGAATGTAACTGCTGCTGCAAGAGACAATTTAAACACCTGTATGGCATGTATGATATTTCCTATTTGCAGGTCATAGAGGAATTACTGTGCCTGTCATGTATGGTGTTGTTATGCCATCACCATAGGGCACACATCACATGATGATCCTTGTAAATGCCTTTTTCTTGTGTGTTACAGTTTATAATTCTGAATCAGATGTTGCCATGTTGCCTTAGCAAGTATACATGGCTACAGGACCTGATGAGCTGACTTGGGTGTTCTGTCCTTTTTGTCCTTCTGATTAGCTTGTGAAGCATGTGATTGCTCACCTTCATACATCTGAGATTCTTGTAGATGATCACCCACCTCTATGAATGGCAGGCCACCATGTTTGATGTAACATACTGTGCAGCATGGCATTCATGGTGAAAATTTGTGCAGCCCTTTTGTAGTGTGTAATACAGTGAACCCTTGAATGCATCCAAACATCGGCATCTTGATTTCAGCATGTCAAACAATTGATCAATGGTGCTCTTTGTCACTGTGAGTGCTTTGTTAAGTGCATCCTCAGTGGACATGGATGACACTCTGAATGGTGTCATGAGCTAGAGCTCCAGTGGATAACCATTGTAATCTATAAGTATAAATGAACAGAACATTAGCATGACTGCATTGCACACAGTAGGGTATCAAAGAACAAATGAACAGAACATTAGCATGACTGTATTGCACACAGTAGGGTATCAAAGAACAAACTGCTATATAAAGGTATATTTACACTCTTGAAATATCACCCTTAGAGCAGTCTACATCCAAATAGCAGCACTATACACACTACCAGGCTATGTTGCCATCAGGTTAATGATGAGGCTTATTTCCTGAGCACACTACCTGGCAATTGAGTGATGACCACCCTTTTCTGTTGAAGTACAGTTTTACACCCTCTCCAAATGGTTTTGATTGCCATATGGGTGCGAGCAGTTGCACCGTGAATATGAGAAAGTTGGCTACAGAACCATTCCATGGCAGCCTGATACCACTGTGGGATACTTGGGAAGCAGCTCACTCATATGATTTGCTGCACATGACTGCCAGGAACTAGCCTGGTGTATGACTAGCAGCTATCTGCCATTCTACTATGGTATCAGCATCTGCCATTGGAATATTCCAGAGATCAACTGTACTGGTGGCATACTGGGATAAAGCCTTGACTATGACCCAGATGACCTGGGTTTGATTAGCTACTTGGGTGACTGATGAAGCAGCAGGGAGGAATGGTTGTGCTTATCCAAAGACGAATTGGAGGTGGACTTGACTGAGCTGTTGCAGAGTCAGGGTAATATGCAGCAACATCCCCATTGCATCCCCATCCCTCAGACATAACCATATCACTGTGAGGGAGGGGGTGTGGATAGGGCATACAAAGAAGAAAAAACCTTCGATGGATGCAGAGACAGCTGAGATCCTGGGAAACTCTTAAGATCCATGACTGGCCCTAATGGTACAGTAGCAACACTGGAGGGGTAAGGAGATTACCTGGTAGACCCAGTGTGGATGTGGGCACTGGAATGATGGACAAGTAGAATAACAGAGGGGACCAAAACAGGAATGTCCCAGAGTATACCAAGGAACAGACACCCATTTGTTTCTGCTGGGATAAGGTTACCCCATAGGATGCATGATGGCATGAGGTGTGCATTCATCCCACACACAGTCTGTAGCATCTCTCTCTATCTGGACTTTGTATCTGTCAAGATTATTACTTGATCTTAGAGCTGACTTGGCTCAACATGGCTTGTTGCCATGTGGACATCTGCAAATGTTAGGACGCATTTGCAGATTGTCCTTTAATGTTTCCTGTAGAAGCCTGGCCTGCTCTAGTGCATTCACTGCAATATTCGTACAACCAAATATTCTACATATTCCACAGAGATATAAAGCAATGGAGCTAGTAAAAATATCACATTTTTGACAAAGTGTTGTGCCTGTCTATGGTGAATGCTTATCACAATTTAATGGTCAGTAGTGTACCTAGGGCAAGGCAAAGAGAGCAACCACCCTGGGTGCAAAACGTTATGCAGTTCAATTGACCATCTTGTCCTGATCATTCTTTAGTACATACCTGCTTTTAAAAGTCAGTATTGCATTTGCTGTCAAACCTGAGTATTATAGCACGTTGTGAGTAAACTGTGGCAACTGCTTGCAACATTTGTAACAAGCAGTTTGCTACAGTTTAAAAGAAAAAAATTGATTCTTTTTTTGTTTTTCCCCCAACTAAAATCTGAGGAAGAAGGGTCAGGAGCAAGAAGCAAAGCAAAAATGTTAACTAATTGGCTCCTGCATTTCAGGAACCAAATGGCTGACCTTTAATTTAATTTAGTTATTTAATTTTCCTTTTTTAAACTATTTCTTCTCAGCTGAGAAGGGCTTGGGTGGGGTGTAGAAACAGGACCAGTGTGACTGGTTATCATCCAGATCTTTTTTTTTTTTTTTTTTGCTCCTCAACAATGTTGAGGGGCATGATATCTAGGAATGGCTCTGAGCACCAAATGAACCACTTATGCCTCTTTTAATGGTGAGTTCTTCCATTGCAAGTTTGTTGCTTGTTATTGCTGTCAGGAACAGACATTGTGTTTTGGAATCACAGGCACTTGTGAGGAGTCCTCAATTATAATATGACATACTTATTAGCATATATGCTATACTTCAAGTTGTTTTTATAATCGCTATTGTCTTAAGGTTGCTGACAGGCTCCTTTAGTGTGTTGCACTGGGTGATGCTTTCTTTTGGAATCCAGCCCTTAATCTTCAAAATAATAACTAAAACAAGAAAACGGCTGAGACTTGAACACCGGTAACACGTTTTAATACTTTTTAAATGTTTTAAAACTTTAAACAATGCTTTTCATCCACCTAATGGTTGAACTTCTTCAGAAATGAAAAATAAACATTAACAATCTGTTTCCAACCTGTATATATAAAGTATCTTGATTAAAAAGCCCGCCAAAAATCAAAATGCAACTCTCTATACTTAAAGTGAAAGGCTATCTAAATAATCTATGCCTTTCTGACAAATCGTAGATGTTTATTCAAGGTTGGCATGTTTAGACGTACTCTAACTTACACAATTTATCCTTCACTTTAATTATAAAACTATAATAATAAAACCATTTAATAAAACATTTTTATATATAGAAAACAATTAAAACATCATGTATCATAATATCACAATTATGATAATAATAAGTGCATGCAGCACTAACGCACTAAAAATCTTACCGATGTTAAACCCAATTAATAAACTGTTCAACAATAACGGAAGAATGACAATAGCAGAATAACGATAACTGAAGAACTTGATGCTCAAAATATAACCACAAAGAACATTGAGTATTATTTATATTAAATTCTTTCTCTTGCTGTCTATGATAATCAGCAGAATACTGTAAAAATTAAATCTTTTAAGCTATTTCATTTGAAATTAGAAATGAAGCCATCTAATAGAACTAATTATAAACTAATACCTAAAAGGATCTTAACCATAACACAAATTCCATTTTAGAGTAATTCATCAGATAAGACAAGATATGAGAGGGGGCCCTTTTAATTTACTTTTAGAAAAGAGCGAACTCCTATGGCAAATAAAATTGAATGCCTATACATATCCAGGGCTTAATGAAAAATGTTCCCTCATGTGTATCTTGAAACTCAAAAGTATAGAAAGATAGTTTAGTTTATGGGTTTTTGGAATTTTTATAAATATCTGTAGTGTTTTGTTTAAAAATGAGACCCATAGAACATAATATCACGAAAGAGTCAATTTACACACATATTGGGCAGGTCTCTATGGTTAAAATCCTGTTAGGTATTAGTTTATAATTAGTTCTATTATAAGGCTTCATTTCTAATTTCAAATGAAATAATAGCTTAAAAGATTTAATTTTTACAGTATTCTGCTGATTATCATAGACAGCAAGAGAAAGAATTTAATATAAATAATACTCAATGTTCTTTGTGGTTATATTTTGGGCATCAGGTTCTTCGGTTATCGTTATTCTGCTATTGTCATTCTTCCGTTATTGTTGAATAGTTTATTGATTGGGTTTAACATCGGTAAGATTTTTAGTGCGTTAGTGCTGCATGCGCTTATTATTATCATAATTGTGATATTATCATACATGATGTTTTAATTGTTTTCTATATATAAAAATGTTTTATTAAATGGTTTTATTATTATAGTTTTATAATTAAAGTGAAGGATAAATTGTGTAAGTTAGAGTAAGTCTAACATGCCAACCTTGAATTAACATCTACGATTTGTCAGAAAGGCATAGATTATTTAGATAGCCTTTCACTTTAAGTATAGAGAGTTGCATTTTGAGTTTTGGCGGGCATTTTAATCAAGATACTTTATATATACAGGTTGGAAACAGATTGTTAATGTTTGTTTTTCATTTCTGGAGAACTTCAACCATTAGGTTGGACGAAAAGCATTGCTTAATCTTTAAAATAATACTAGTGCAATTCAGCTATATAATTTTAAGAAGTTATGGTAAGACTAACCTTGGAATATTCTTAATTAGTATAGATGTTAACTATTTAATTAAAATTGAAAAGTTCTGTAAATCATCCACTGACATAGTCTGCATTTTGTTAAGCATAAACTGCCTAAAAATCTGAGCTAGCAACCATTTTACATGAAACCAGTTTGTTCCTGCATATTATAATGTTAGATGATAATAAAGTGGTTAATTTTAGACAGTTAAATGAGACTGAAATCTCCCTCATCCTCAAGTCCATATTTTTTTCAGAATTTGGACATGCTATAAATTCTATCACATAAGAAATGAGAGACACAGTAAAAGGCATTTTTATTAATAATGGATGTTTTTGCATAACATTTTTGAAGTGTTTCAAGTAATAAATAATGTATCTAGAATTTGTTATAGAGTGGAAATAGAAAAATGTAAATATTTATTTGTTATTCATAACATTTTTGTCTATGAGAATCACTAATTTTGAATTTTAAAGGTTTTGCTATTTTATATATATATATATATATATATATATATATATATATATATATATATATATTCACTTTATATCCTCAAAATACTAAAATATCGAAATTCAGTATGTCGAGGCTATAAAGTGGAAACCTGAAAAGAACGAAAACTCAGAAGCGCAAAATTCAAAATCTCACATACCGGAGATTTTGAATTACCGCTTCTAGTGTACACAAACACACACCTTGCTCCCCACACACAAACACAAGCTCTGTCCTACATAAAAGCAAAGTGGCAAGCTCTCCCGTGCCCCCCACACCCCCCTACTTAAATATTCTAACTCTGAGGTTGCACTACATACAAAAACACACAAAACACCACCACGCAAGCTACATTCTCCTCGCACACACACATCACAGTAACAAAACACACCAATACACACCACAGCCCCTACCCAAAACACTTAACACATAAACACTTACCTGAATCCATAACAACTGCAAAACACCAGTAGTGCTAATTCAAAATCTCCAGTAAGTGAAATTTTGAATTTCGCACTTCTGAGTTTTCGTTCTTTTTAGGTTTCCACTTTATGGGTTCGAAATACTGAAATTCAATATTTCAGTATTTCGAGCTTCTAAAATGAATCCATATACAGCACCTCAAAACAACGTGTGTGTGAGGATTACAGAACAGATATGCAACCAAGCTAGTTATGGAAATAAGGTACATAAGGAAAGCTGGTGGTGGAATGCAGAAGTCTGGAAAGTCACCAAAAGAAAGAAGGAGTGCAAGAAAAAGTGGGAGATAGAAGAGACAGACCAGGCTAGGAAGGAATACTGGTTGTCTAGCAAAGAGGCTAAGAAAGGAGTTGCAGTAGCAAAGACCAAGGCATCACAGGCACTCTACCAGCATCTGGAATATGACTCAGTAGGTGGCACAAATAAACTGTATCAGGTTGAAAAAGGCAGAAAGATAAAGAAGATTATCAGACACCATTTATAAGGGTTGCCAGCAACAACTTCCTCACCAATCCACAGGGCATCAAAGGCAGATGGAAGGAATACTTCCAGCAGCTTCTGAATGAAGAAAACCCCACATCAGATGCATTGCCCCAGACACAACCTATGATGAAAGAGGAAGCAAGAACAGTACTACGGAAAATGAAATCAGGGAAAGCAGCAGGCTCAGATGAGGCCTCAGCAGATATGAAATGGAGAGAAATGGATCCTGAGAGTACTCATAGCAGTGTGGAGAGATAGGCATATCCCAGGTGACTGGAAAACATCCATACAAGTGCCAGTGTTCAAGAACAAAGGGGACATTCACAACTATGGGCTGTACAGAGGTATCAAACTTCTGTCACATTGCATGAAAGTCCTATAGAGGGTGACTGATAAATGAATATCCAGAGTAGTTGAAAGTACGATGGGAGATGGGTAGTTCAGATTCAGATCAGGATGCAGCACAACAGACTCAATGTCTGCAGTGAGACAGATAGATGAGAAGTAGCTAAAGGTGAGGAAAGAGTCCAGCTGGGAATTCCTAGACTTGGAGAAAGCATATTCCAAGGTCCCATGAAAGCTGATTTAGGCAGTCCTGCAGTGGTTTGAAGTCCCAGAAACATTGATAGTTGAAATTGATAATTAGTGCAAGCTATGTACAAGGACCCAATGACTCAAGTATGAATACCATTTGGTCTCACTAAGGAGTTCCCAGTGGAAGAGTGTGTGCATCAGGGTTCAGCTTGGAGCCCACTGCATTTCATGTTGATGATGGACTGCGTTAGCAAACAGGTCAGAGGGGACAGATCAACAAAGTTGTTGTATGCAGATGATGTGGCATTACAGGCAGACTCCAACAAGAACTTCGGCAAAGGATAAGGGAATGGCATGCAAAAATGAAGACAAGTGAGATGAAACTGAGTAGTGGTAAGATAGCTGTAATAGCAGCAAAGGGTGGAAGTCAGAAGTAGGCGAAAACTGAAAGAGAAGGAAAAATAGTGAAACAGGTTAACAACTTCAGGTATTTTGGAGGGATGGTTAAGGAGAAGGGAAGTCTGAATGAGGAGGTCAAAGCTAGAATCAGAGAGGCTGCAGCCAACTGGCACAGAGTATCTGGTGTAGTATATGACAGAAGAATGCCAAATATGCTGAAAAGTAAGGTATATAGAGCAGTGGTTTGACCAGTATTACTGCATGGTACAGAAGCCTGGGTAGTAAAGGCAGAGCAGTTGAGGAAGGTAGAGGTGATGGAAATGAAGTGCCTGAGATGGGTAGTAGCATGCACAATATGGGGCATGTGAAGAAATGAGGATATAAGAGCAGAAGCTGAAGTAGCTCCAATTACAGAAAAGGTCAAAGGAAACAGATTGTGGTGGTTTGGGCACATGCAGAAAAGCAGAAAACAATCTGGTTGAGAAGATTTGAGACAGACAGGAAGAGGGCAAGAGGAAACAAGGGTATCCAACAAAGAGGTGAATGGACTGTGACAGTCAGGCATGAGTGTAAAACAAAGGTAAGAAAGTTGCACTGAATAGAGAGAGAAATGCTAATTTGCAAATAAATACTTTGGTTACCATTGCTGATGGCCTCACATCCACAGTTACTTCTCCTACCTCTTGATTTTTTCATTAAACTTGCCCTTGCCTTATAGTATACCGATTGCTACATGTGTAGGGTTATTTAGCAGTTTGCATATTCACAGCACTGCTGCTAATGGGGCTTCACATTTCACAATAGCAATTGTTTGATGTCTTCCGTTTGCCATTATTTTCTTAGCACCTATATCATTTATATGTTTCTTTTTTAAGCAAGCTCAGGTAAATTCTTACCCACATTTATAGCAACATTTATATGAGAATTCTTTTTTTAATTTTTTTTTTAATTTGGTTTTAAAAAAATAGATAAATCAGTTATAAAACAAAAAACATAAATATTTACATAGGTCCACAGCTAATCAATACATCAAAGTTATACATATCAACAATAATTAATATTTTTCAAGCAAGTCTTTAAGTTTAAGCCGGGATTTATATGAATATATAACATTAGAAGTTTGTATCTTAATAGTATACAATTCACTACAGCAAACAATTTTTGCCATTCTAATAAATTCAACAATTGAGGAGGAAAGTTTAGTTTACCATTTTTTAGTAATTACTTTTCTGTCTATAGCAAGAATAGACCAAAGAAGAAGGACTTGGGTTTTTGGAATTATTTCAGGAATCAGAGCAATAAATACAACTAAAGATTTAGAAACATTCCAGCTATCTGACGATAGAGCTTGAATGAAGTTATTAATTTATTTCCAAAAAGGGGAGATGACTTCACGTTTATATACCATATATGTCCAATCAGCTATTAGTATAGAATCACATCTCCAGCATTTAGTTCTATGTGATTTATGCATAAGATTTTATTTGATTTATACATAAGTGTAATTGTGTTAGGAGTGACAAAACTCTGTGTAAGAATTTCCAAGTGAAACTTTTCCAATATAATGAAGATGTGGTTTTATCTGTAGATTTTACTATTATTTTCTTATATTCTTCAGAGAAGTCTTCATTATTGATTTCTGAGGAATAATTCCAAGAGGAATTGTCTAAATAAGTGAAATCCAACTTAAGAATTTTATAAATTTGTGACAAATATGATTTTTTTTTATTGCATTATTATTGATATGTATTAAGAATTGCAATCATTTTGGGGAATGATTTCTTATTTAGGTTAAATATCTTATGTATTTCTGTGTTCACAAAGACTCTAGATATTTGTAAAATTAACTAATTCTCAGAATCTTAATTGTACTTGGACCTTACATTTTCAGCAGTATATATATATCAGTACCATTTAGGAATTTATGTCAATATATTAAGTTACTTCGTTGTTTCAATACCAGCATTGCATTGAAGTTATGTGTTTATAAGTAGTTACTTGTATATGCAACTGGAAACATAGAAATTATTAAGTCTTTAATACAATGGTTAGAATATGTGAACTTCTGGAAAGAGAATTTGAGAAGAGGCTGTAATTCCATTTATGCAAAAATCTTTTAATAACCACATAAATCTATTAGGGACCATTTGTTTATGACTGGTTGTGATATATTTATTATTTACTAATACTATTTCTTGATGTGTTTGTTTACATTTTGAATCTTAAGATGACTTTATTCACAATGCTATAACTTTTACAATTGTTGAAGTAGCATATAATTGAATATCATGGAATCCCATTCCACAATTATCCAAACATTTTCTGTGTCAATCAAAGGAAACTCTTGTTTATTAGGATGCCAAACACATTTAAGTAGAATATCATTTATCTTCTTCAATGTTTTTGGTGGAGATAGTACTACATATTGTAAGACAATATTTTGGGGAGAATTGTCATCTTAATCAGCATTAATTGTTCTCCCATGGTAAAGAAGAATTTGTTAACTTGTGTATGGTCCCTGTAGTCTAGGCATCCACCAGAAAACTAATCCTCCTTCCAAATGTAAGAATAAATGCATCCATAAATTTTAAAACACTAGTTTTATTTACATAACCAAATAAAAACATGATGTATGATTATTTACTTTTAGACAGGAAGATATAACCTGGACAGTCCGTAGAATTTTCAGAACTTCCGCAGCATCACAAAAGTGCTCATGAGTCTAAATAGGCTGCTTCAAGCTTGTCTTCATGGCAAGGGCTTGCAAATGAAAAGTTTATCAGCTACAACTCACACAAAAAACATTCACTAGTGAACCCAAGCCACCTCTACTTTATATATCAGTCCCTCAAACCCTTCCAAACCATTAACAAACCAGCAAAAAAACAATTCAAAGTTTTTTTAACCACTAATAAAGCTATTGAATTTCAAGAAATAATATTTAATGATTCAGTAAGCACTATTTGTATGAGGTCTTTAATATACAGCAGACTGCCATTTTTTAAAGGAGACATAGCATAAAAAACTTGCATTACATGAATGAAAGTTATGTGTGATCCAGGTTTAACTTGTAAAAAAGTGTGAATATTACTCTAATTATGTGTTAACATTCCAATAATAACTTTTATATATGTAACAAACTATATTTTTATACTTTGTTGATAACATAGCATAACTTTCCTAGGTGCTATTGCATGTCAAGTATACTATCAGTAGCAAGCATTCAGGACTATGTAGTAACTGACAGGGATTAAGAATGCAATTCACTGTTTTTTGCTTATTATCTAACTTGTAAAAGTGTGAATGTTACTCTAATTATTTGATATAATTTCAATACTACATTTTATGTATGCAAAAAGCTATATATTTTTATACATTGTTAATAACATAAAACATGTCTTTCCTGGTTGGTATTGCATGTCAAGTTTACTATCAGTAGCAGAACACTAGCCCA
Organism: Protopterus annectens; assembly: GCF_019279795.1. Taxonomy (NCBI): domain Eukaryota; kingdom Metazoa; phylum Chordata; order Ceratodontiformes; family Protopteridae; genus Protopterus; species Protopterus annectens. The sequence goes on along the minus strand of NC_056727.1, from coordinate 1,131,984,455 downwards.
TTTTAAGAACCCAAAATGTATCTTAACATGCCTTCTTAGTGTCATTTGTTGGAACTTGTATTATATTTAATAATATATTCCTCAACTATGCCAAGATATCAGAAAGTGTGCCACCTAACATAAGTTCCATCATAATATTGATTAACTTTTAATAAAATGAATAGTTTAACCTTTTACACCCTAAATGAAAATGTGTGGCTTTAATTTCATATATAGCTAAAAAATCAAACTATAGCATTTCAAAAAGGTAACTAGCAACCATTTGAAGTAGGCAAATAAATAAATAAATGACTGACCTTGTAAAAAAGTGATTTTCAGCACCTGTTCATATGTATTTAGGCACTTCTTTAAATGAAATACATTTCTTTTTCATTTGTCCTTCAGTTTTTTACTGTTTTTGTCTTTTATTTTTCTGTATAAAGTCTGTTGCATCTTCCAAAGTGTTAAAAATCTTCTTTTCTTCTGGAAGGTGAATCCTTATTGTTGCTGGAAACAAGATTTGTGCTTTAATATTGTTTTTCTTTAAGCTTTTAACATGTGGCATGCATGCATTTCTCTTTGCCATCACTAATATTGAATAGTCATTGTCAAACTTACAGTATTTTCTTTAATTTTAACTGGATAATTAGTCAATGCCACTTTTGAGACTACGTCCTTATCTTGACTTAAGAAAAATCTTACAATCACTGACATTGGTGAAGGTGATTTTTTAAGATGAGTTAGAAAGTGATCTATGTGCCCTTTCAATGCTAAACAAAAAGCTTCAGGCAGGTTCAAAGTTTTAGGCAGCAAGATATTAAGGAATATCGTACTGTCTCCCTCTTCTTTTTCAGGAATCCCCAAAATCCACATGTTATTCATTCTAGATTTGTTCTCCAAGTCTTCTATTTTTCCATGACTAAGTTGCTTTGTTTCAGAAGAAATTTTCATTTTCAAGTAATCTTCCGTCAAAATCAAATATTGCCTCCTCTACACTCAAGATTTGTGATGATTGTTTTTTAAAAGGTTCACTCAGCACTTCAACTTTCTTTTTTACATTCCCCTTTAAAATTGTCCATTTGCTTTCTAATTTATTTATCTTTCTTTACAGATAACTCACTGATGTTACTTAGTATAGTCTGTATGTCTTTTTTCATAGTACCATCAGTACACTGGGCTTAGATTGGCTCATTCTGAGACAATTAGTTCTTTTCAGTTTTCTTGGCAGGAAAACGCAGTTAAAAGAGTTTCAAACTTGTTATTTTTTGTAGTAAATCTTTCAGCAGATGTTCAACTATAAATCCATCAAGTCTTGAAATGTTCTATTTGAGTTTTTTAGTAAAAATCCTGTAAGAGATACTAAATTGAAGCAGAGCTAAAAATCAGTGTTGTTAACACCCCCCCCTATGAAAAATTTGAGTGGTTGCTAAAAATATTGCACGAGTATTAACAAAAATAGGTTTATAGTTGCAGTCCAACAGATGTATTGACTTAAATGTATGTACATACCTTCATTTTCATTACAACTAATTATTGGCATCCATGGAGAGTTTTATCACAGCTATGACATTTTTGGAGGGGTAAGAGTAAGGATTTTTATAATTTTATATTACCTATCTGTAGTCCTAGAGAGCCAAACATTTAATTTTTTTGGTTTATGATGGTTGTATACATTAATATATCTATTTTGTTACCACTCCCTTTGCTTATTTGCCTTTTTTGTATCTTATTTTTCATCACATACAGGAATATGGCACACAAAACATCTGGCCCCTGTAAACCTCCATTCACAGATGCAGGGAATGAGGTAATCATGCAGGCCCTATGGTGACATGGCTCAAACCTGTTAAACACGAGAGGGCGTATCAGTCCTCCCATGAGCATATCTAGGAGCAAGTGGTCAATGATGCAAATGCCATTGGATGACACAGCTATCATTATGTGAAAATCAGACATTGGGCCAGTGATATGATCAACAAAGTGATGAAATGTGCATCTGCCATTGTATAGAAATGAAGGACTAATGGTGTGGTCCTGTTACTGAACCTCCACTGACAAGAGACAGAGGCGTTCCTGTCTGCTGTAAGAGATCTAGACAGCTCATCAGAAGGTTCCTCACTTATAGATGATGTAGGTACTCAGGTGAGGGATGAACCAAGTGTGTTTATTGCTGAACTTCCAGGTATGCCATATTAATAATTGTAATATATATATATATATATATATATATATATATATATATATATATATATATATACATACAGGGAGAGACAGAGATGGAGTGATGGGGTGGGGGTGAGGGAGAGAGTGAGACAGAGAGGAGGACCAGACAAGAATAATGAAGAGCAGAGTGTTGTATAAGATATTTCTTAATGTGTGCATGTGAAGTGGACTTGTTGCTGTTTATTGTGTCATTTGCATGTAATGCTTATCATCTCTCTTTCATCTCCATTTCTTCATGTAGGCACATCCATCCATCCTCAACCCTTTTTTCCCATTTAGCACATGGGATCTGGGTGTCACTTCAACAGTGACAATCATCTCAAGCCAAGGTTTACACTGCTGGGTGACTAGCTCTGCCACAGTAGGTCATCTGTACCACTCACTCACACACACACACTCACACCTACAGCCAATTTAGAGTGTCCAATCCACCTACTGCATGTCTTTGGAATGTGGGAGGAAACCGGAGCACCAGGGGAAACCCACATGACCACAGGGAGGACATGCAGACTTCACACAGAAAGCAACCAAGCCAAGAATCAGACCAGATACCCTCTCGCTGTGAGGCAGCATCTGGTAATGATTTGTCACAACCACCTGCAAATGGTATACACATACCTTTTTCTTTTGTTATATTAGTATACATAATGTTGTTTTATTTAAGTCCTTTCTTTACATGCAGCTGCACGTATTATTGCTGAACTTAAGTTTTATATAACATAAATCTAAGCAGTTTTACTCTATTTCTCTCTTTTTTGTTCTTTAATTATTCTCTTAGGTAAGCTTGCACTGACACTGTACAATGCCTACCAGCTGATGTCAGAGTATTGTTAGTCTTTGATGATGATGGTGGATGAAGAGGCACATTCTAGAGATGCATAGGGCAGTCTGACCCTGGGGTATTAGCTCCCACATGTCCTTCCCATCTTTTGAATATAGTCAGTATGCTTACCCATATCCATGACACAGAGCCATCAGATATAGGTTGTGGCTGACACAGTTGATCATGGTTGTCAGGTTACTCCAGTTGCAGACTCTCCCTAGCAATTGTGAGTATGATGTACCACACAGTGGTGCTGGTTGAGGTGCTGGAAGGAGGTCTGCAGTCTACTCTCTTACTGATGTCCGTGAATCAGTAAGTGCCACACAAAGTATCAGTAGGGCTGTCATGGATGCAAATGCATGTTCCACCAGGACTTTGGAAGAGATAGTGTGAGTGCTAAGTGTTGTGCATTCTGATCTGTAAGACTGTCTGAACAATGTGAGAGACTCCTTGGAGAGGATGAATCTCACACTAGATCAGGCAGTGTCTGTAATACAACATCTGTCAGGGGAGGGTCCACAACCATGTGGTTAGAGAGCCACTATATCATCAAGTGTTAGCTGACAAGGCCATGCCAGATCCTGGTGCTGTAGTGGCACTACTTCCACAGCTCTGTCATTAATGGAGGTGTCCACACCCAGACATGATAAACCACGTGGTCATAGATGTAATCATGATAAGAGCTCATTCAGCAAACATTGTTCATATTCAAGTAGGACCTCAACTTCTGTTCAGGACTATGGATTTACCCATGGAACTCCAGGTAGAAGTGGTTCTCATGGTTGGGGGTGAAAATTGTGAACTGACTACTGTACCATGCACCCGTCTGAGATTCCAGGAAATATTGCTAATACAGGTGCTTTGATTGTGTTCATGCAGAGAGACACACACACACACACACACACACACACACACACACACACACACACACACATACCCCGGGATTCATGAAGCTTGGTGCAAGGCCGGCATTAGGCTTTTGCTGACCGTGCGGCATGAAGATGGCGCAGTAGCGCCAAATGCATATTAATGAAGGTGCGCTGCCGCCACAGCCACATGCATAGGAAAGGAGCACGAGTGCATAGGGCGTGTCGAAGTTCCACACGGAGGTGTGGAAATGTCAGCTGTTGACGTGCAACCTAAAATGCTTGTATATAACAATTTGCAAGCAATAGTAATCACATCTGTCAGTGTCTGTGGATACTGAAACATATGCAAAGCATGCAAGACAGTTCCTGCGAATACAAAATGAAGAAGCAAACACAAATGCACAATAGGGAATAATGGGTCCCTATCCCGCAAACAAATGACATTGAAAACCGTGTGCCCGTAGTCTAACGCAGTGTAGATAGTTATACCAAGTGGAAGTGACATGCATCATATGTTAGCACGCCGCCAATAGGTACTTCCAGCCCAATGGTCAAGGTCACCAGCTGACCCATATTGTGAGGGAGGGTACACAGCTGGGCAGATGTGTCCATAACAAAAAACACAATAAATGTACATATCTAGCGACCGTATGACCGAATTATATCCTACAATGCATGTAATAGTCACATACAATAGGTATGTCCGTATTTCACATACCAAATGTTATGGGAAATAGAATAAGCATGTAAATGAAACAGAAGGAGCATATAAACTGCTACAACAATAAGGCAACATGTAGGCTGAAAGGAACAGTATTATCCGTACCACTGACTGTGGGTACGTGTTGTCCAGTACATTCGGATATGTGTCCGGAATATATCCCATCCTAGACATAGGAAAAGGTGGCATCCTACCAATGATTAGAACAGTCGGCCAAAATCCGCACATCAGTGGTCCAAGCCGAACTTGTCAGGATGTGTCACAGTTGAACGGGTATTACCCGTGTATACCAACCATGTCATGAAAGTTAAGTTTGGGCGTGTACCTATGTGCGTGAGGTATAGCATGTGGAAAGTCAAACATGGCAGGGTAGTCCACACAACCATACAGGTACCTGACATATGTAGGGTATGCAATGTGTTACCTTGACCCTGTCATGGGCCATCAACCAAAGCAGTGATGGATGGAGTGTCAGGAATATGTGTGTGGGGGGGGTGGGTAATAGTATAATCCTCCAAGGCGACACTGTGTCGTATGCTGAATAGGCGAACCGGAGGTGTATGAGGGAGCAGCGGGTGAAGCAGAAAGAAACACAAAAACATGTATACACATCTGCAATACAACCAGACAAGCCATACTGTAGAACACAATCCCACAAACATATGAATATTAAAATGTACGATACAAATGTATAGACATGTCGCCAGCACATACCCACAGATTGGTCCTGATGGAACTGGCCATAACAAATGCAACACACCTGGATGCATAATGGACTACCCAGCATCCCTTCCACATCACATAACCCACTCCCATACCTGAACGTCTACCAAATCCAGCCATACTTGGCCTACTGGTTTGGTGCAGCCACATCTACACATAGTGACCACTACGCATATGTAGTAGGTAGTGTCACCATAGGCAGTTTCAGGATTGCAAACTATGTATCCCTTGCATGTAAAACCCCCAGCACATTTTCGTAATGCCAGAAGAATGGTCGGTATTTGTCTTGTTTTGGTCTTGTTCAATTTTTGGGATATCCCTCATGGGATAAGTAACCTGTGTAAACATTAGAATGGGTATGAAGACATGAAGTCCAGTCCTGTAGATAGTTGGACACAAGTTGGAATGTGCAGTAGTGGTGCAAGAGACTGTCCAGCCCTAGATGGTCATGCAGAACCTACTACCCAGGATCAAACACCTGCCTGTGACGCATGTGTCCCGACACGAATAAGCGAGAGAATATATTGCACACATTCGCATAGTGGCACATGGTATAAGGGTGATGAAGGCACTAACGTAAACAGAATACCCCCTGATCCACTGTGTGAGGGACAATTAATGTGTGTGTAGGTGTGACCTGACCAACAATGATACAATGCCAAATGTCCTGTGATTGTAGGAAATAACTATGTACCATACTGCATGTAACAGTTGCCTAAAGCGGTCACGTCAGGATAGAATAAATGTAATTTGTAGAAGAAACAGGCAAAAAACAAAAGTGCCAAAGGTATAAGGCTCACAGCTAGGAAACAAATGAATGTTCTAAAGCTGCACTGACCGTGGCTATGTGTTGGCCCAAACAATTTGGTGTCCACAGTAGGGTTACCATCTGTCCCGCTTTGTGAGGGATAGTTCCTCTTTGGACAGTTGTGTCCTTACAAAAGACACATTACAAATGGAAAATGTCCTGGGATTGTAGGACATAATTATGTCCCATATGTTATGTAATAGTTGCAGAAAATAATTATTTCAGTATCTAAAATACCTAAATGTTACAAGAAACAGAATAAGCAACTAAACCGCTACAACAATAGGCTTTTATGTAGTCAAATAAGTAAAGTTCTATCCTTTGTACTGACCGTGGGTATGTGTCGGCTGGTAAAATCTGATGTTTGTTCTGAAAATGTCCCATCTTGGCCATTTGAAAAGGTGGCAACCCTAGTCCCCAGAATACATCCCAACCTCTACATATGACAATGTCAACGCTACCAATGGTCAGAGCATTCGCACAATAACTGGCCAGCCTCTTATCCACTCACAAAGTCAGTGACCTTTGGGGGAAAGGTGTTGAATGAGAATGACTACTTACAACAATGAAGAGTAATAGATGCATTTAACTGCAGAAAATTAGTAGTATTACGAATCTGTCAACACGTTACAAGTTAATAGTACTAGTATGGTAGAAATGTCCGTGATTGTCCCTGAGTATGTCATAGCCTTGTGCCTGTCACTGTAGAAATGAGTCCCCGAGTATCACAGAGTTCCGTACACATAAGTACACCAACCAACTCTCACATCTGTTGACAGGACTATTGCGTACCTGTAGTGAATTCATAACAGATGTCCAGAATAATATTCATTGTATCTATAAATGAATGAAATAGTCAAATGGGAAGGGAAACATATGAAAACCACCCCCAACTTGCATTATGCAGTGGAACCACTCACCGCCCTAAATTATGTAGCACCGACCCAATAATGTGGTCAGAGTTGCCCAAACACCTGCGTCTGTAAACACAGGTAGAATGTTAAAATCTGGACTAACACTGTCCATGTGCTACATCTGATCTTTGAACAGCACTAGGGCAGTTCTAGTCACCAGTCAGCCAAGCCTAAACCTGGACCAGCACATGAACACCCTGTCAATCAAATATGCATATGTGTGAGGACTATAAGTGTAGGAGTTCTGAATATCCTTGGAGTGAGTAGACATGCAGCACGGGTCCAGAGCAGTAGGAAACAGGGAATGTCCTAATTGTAGTACTGCGGTTTTCCCAGCAGGAGAATGGATGCCTGCTGTGTAAGAGAAGCGGTGAGGCATATGTCAGAGTAGCTATGAACCATGGGTATACATATAAATGAGCCAGAACAACAACAGTGTAGTGGTTACCACATCCGCCCAACGTAAAGGCATTCCCGGTTCAAGTACGACTATAGCACATATTAATTGTGTAATGAATGCCTCTGTGCTGTAAAGCCAACATTTATACATGTACAGGTGACCGCGTTCGCATGGGTCCGTTAACCGGATTCCATCAAAGTGGTACTTTCATAAGGAATAAGGCACATGTAATCCCAAAGAAGTGCCTGTAAACATATGTAACTCAGAATACGTAGATGTAAGTGCACCTGCGCGGGTGTACGCAGCTATTAGCATAGCAAATGTATGTTGTCTTGTACAGCTGTAACTTTTATATACATAGATAGATAGATAGATAGATAGATAGATAGATAGATAGATAGATAGATGTGTGTATAGATAAATATCTGCAGACATAACAGAAATATGCAATTATATATCTACATATGTATATATATATATAGATATATATATATATATATTTATATATACACACACACATATATATATATATATATATATATATATATATATATATATATATATATATATATATATATATATATATATATATATGTATATATGTATATATTTATATATATATATATATGTAAGTAACGCCGAAAGACGAAAGCAAACATAAGGGTTGTGAAGGGAATCCAGAGCAAGTAAGGAATTATAAAGTGCTTGCAGCGTATGTCACATAAAGCTGCACAAGTGTGAGTAGAGCACCGCTCTTCACACCAGAGACAGGGTTATACCAGTGGCCATAACATCATTGAAGTGCTACATCAACATTGTAAACAGATGGAATGTAGTACATATTGCGATCACCTACACTTGTAACCCACAAATCGTTCGTAATCCATAACACCAGGAAAGGCACGTATGTGCAAATATGAATGGATGATGAGCCTGTGAATACACGAGGCGGTACAAAATGGGTGTAGGGTCCCAACGCTCATGAGAGGGCAATGTGTAAAGGTGTGTCATGGCTGTGATATCAGGTGTATAATGGCTGTTATGCATGGAAACTCAACACGGGTGTCCAGGAGAAACTATGAATTTGCGATTATGGACACAGGAGTACTAGGGTATGTTGCACCGGGTGCAATGGAGCGGCCCGTGGAGGTCAGCTAGTATGTAGGTGCGATTCCCAGATAGAGCGTCGTTTGCGTGGAGACATGTGTGAATGGGCGTATTGTTGTCAGACGTTGTGCGTCAGGGCTGGCATCCCGGCACGTAAAACCTATACGCCACCCATGAGCAGAACGGAGTTCTGCTGTGACAACCCCAAACCGGGAAAAGCAGAAAGGCACAACTACATGAAGACAACAATATGCTGACGTACAGTCACAGTAACACAAACACACATCCTATCAACAGTAATAATATGGATGTGCACAGAAACAAACACAGTAGCAGGAATAATAGGCCGCACATATGAGTAATAGGTCAAATGACACTGTATCACATCCCAGTTAGCAGCGGCACCCTAGACATGAAAAACATGCGACATCTGTCTGCTGTATAACGTGCAATATACTGAGCACAAGTTCACCGGAGTGAAGTGTCGGTGTCATAATGACTAAGGCAATAGTATGCTGTTGAAGCAGAGATAAAACCCAGTACGCATGTGTAAGTGTCCATGTCCGGGAAATGTATAGGTTAATGGACACACAGATGTATATATAGATAAAAACGTATATATACATATATCTACATTAATTTACATACACATATATATTCATAAGGATATATATATATATATATATATATATATATATATATATATATATATATATACACACAAGGATATACTATGGATATATATAGATAGATATATATACACAAACAACAGGTAGTGATATATACACATACACACAAAACAATATATATATATATGTCAGTGTAGATATACACATGTACATAAATAGGTTACTTCACAGCAATTAGGGGTAACATATTTACAGCCCGGGCATGTGTGACTGAGAGGTCCAATAAATAAACGGTGTACCCCTCACATTGCCCAGCTAGGCCGGACAGACATACAGACAGGCAATACAGATCAATACACTGCCACTGTCCAAAACACCGGTAGGAAAGTACCAGTGGGAGAGTTCTGCAAGGTCTACACTTTAAACATGGGTAACGATGTCCCTTGCGGGACCCCAAATATTCAGGGTACGTGTGAATCTGCTGACATAATATGAGCAGGATGTAGGTGTACATGGAACAGTATGTTGTGCAAGTGTGATAATACATGGGTTGACAAAACGTATGACATGTGTCCCGAGATGGGGAGAGTGGGCAATGTGTAGGGGTGTGCTCATAGCCCAGCTGCACTCGCAGTAAGTATTTGTCACGACAGCTGTAGAGGGGTGCCAGGTAGGTGGACCATGGGTATGCATTAATGGGCTTAAGTGTGCAGGTGCTGGTTGGCAGAGATGTAGTAGGCCCACCCAGTGGAAGTCATTAATATTCCTATGTGGGCATAGCATACGCCTACACCTCCCAAACCTGAAGAGCACATCTACCGGATAGTCTGTAAACCATCGGGGGAATACATAGAGACCAAATCAGTGCCGTGTACCCGATTAGCATGGACGTCCATATTTATGTATCAGAATGTAACAAAGTCCAATTAAACACTTCCAGAACTAGTGATATTAGGTGAACAGGTGGTGGAATACAGGTAATGACAGATGACAACATGTATGAGTCATAAACAGCATGTACCTCAACAAACGTGAATGAATACATATGCTCTGTGACTGTGAATGTGTCTGGTTAATAGAACCAATCATCTAAATGTGTCCCACAGGGTGTTATGCATTGTTACTGATACAGTGTTCATTCACACCCATTGGTATGTGAGTTCTGCTACTGATGGAAAGTGCATAATGTGCTGACCACCTTAGGCAAATGATAGCATAATAGAAGAGGTTCAACACCCGTACGCCTGCGTGGGACACACCCGTCTGGGCAGTTGTGTCCTGCAAAATGACAGTTATGGCACATGGCCTGTGAGTTCGGGAATTGAGGCTATATAGTGTATGTAGTGGTGTCAGACATCAATTTGTTGTATCAGTAACAGTTACATGTAAGACGAAACAGTATTATCAATTATAATGCTACATGAATAACCTCAACGTATGCAAACCGTGGAAGTCGTCCGTTTAATACTGGCTGTGGGTAAGTGTTGCCTTGACACATGTGATAGCTCTACATATAGTGTCTATAGGGCCACCACCATTCTGAATGGCCAAAGTGGAACCTGCTCTGTAGAAATGTCAGACATACTAGGGCAGAACATACCTATAGCCATGCATAGTACAGAAATATACATATCGGAACAAATCAAAGCGTAGTCTAGCAGCAGTAAAATTGCTTATGCTACTACATATGACATATCGACGTGTCAGGTATACAAGACCTGTAACAAGTAACCAGTACAGACATGTACAACATGAGAATGTCCCCTAATCAGGACAGTTGCAATGGCTAGAGTATTGTCCATACCACTCAACTGTCCCTGAATGTCAGGTACGTCCCTGAGTTTGACTGAAAGTTTAACTCTGTCCCTCTTAATCCCTCCAAAAATTAGTGGCTGTTGAAGGAAAGGTGGTGAATTACACTTACTGACTAATGACAATAAGTAAGAGTTATAAACAACTGTTACTTCAGAATATGTGTATTAAGCCATATGCTCTGATTCTGTCAATGTTTCAAGTTAACAGCACTACTTTGCAAAAGTGTCCCTGAATTTTTCTTGACCTGTCCCTGATTCTGTAGAAATGTGTCCCCGATTGGTGGATAGTTCTGGTATTGTCACATGAGATATGCGTAATGAGGGACTGTCCCATGCAAAGTGGGAAAGGTGTCACTCCTACAGTCTCCCGTCGCGCAATCTGAAAGGTGGACAACGTGCAGTAGGTATGCGGTAGCATGACTCGGCGGACAGCTGCGTTAACAAACTCAAGTCACATGTCAGCATTGCAGAGTATTGGTTCCCATGTATCAGGCAGATGGGAGCAGATTGTATGAGGAACATGCATATAATATGATTACATCACTGGACAGGCCGCCGAGTCCGTACAGTCGAATGCCTGCCGTCGCAAAATGGTTACACATACCCGATACTGTAGTCATGAAGTCTGATGTAATATGCATCACAAGGGATTGTACACACCCAGCGTGAGTAACAAATGTAAGCGGAAATGTCGGTGAGCGAGCGGCTGTAAGCGTGTTTGTCTACCAATATGCCAGTTGTGCACTGTCAAAGAAATGTGGAGTCTAAACATGTATAAGGTGCTGTGACCACAGGTCAGCAGTGCTTAACACTGTGCAAACCCACGTACAACTGCTCCCACCTGCTGGAATGTGCCTTACCCAGTCTGTATCCAAAGGTGTTGGGCTGTCCGCAAACAAAGAACTGCCCTATACACGCGATGGTAGCAGTACCCTGCGCACATAGCTCATGTGAATTAACTATAGACCATGGCATATGTACAGACAATAGATCACACACACACCATACAGTGCAGACATCCAACAGTATAGCAATGTACTGGCAGATCTGTCCGGACCACTGGTGTATGCATGCCTGGCCATCCTGTGTTTCAGTGTGTGAGCATGCCCAGTATGACTGTTACGCATGTTGTCGACCGACATTACCATCATACCGTCATGTGTGTGAGCATGCCAAGTATGGTCAACTGTATTGCATGTGTCACATATCCAGATAGTTAGTACTGTGTTGCTGACCCCTCCGTTCTACACAGACAGGTGTCATGCTGTGTCTGCAGAGTAGCTAATGGTCATGTGGCATTGACAGTTGCTACATGTCTGCATAGAATGGGGGGACATCCAACCACAACCACAGTCCTACACAGCACCGTGGGTGGTGCACATGACTCTCACATGTGTAGGTTTGATGGGGGGCACAGCCAACAGTAGTACACATCTGCCGCTACTGTACTGGTATGCCGGGTACTCCATGTCAGTGTGTGGACCTACCTAAATTGCTGGTTGGGGGGATACCAGGGTACGTCAATTCCCATCTTTAATTACCAGCACAGTGGTGTTGGACGTCCTAGCTTACACAACCTACATCAAACTGCCTGGCCTGCTGTAGTCTTTGTGTGTCTTAGGGGGTTTGGGTCATTCATTGGGCATATCCATAGGCCATCGTATATCATTTGTCTGTGTTGGTCCACATCTGTCCAGCTTCATGGAATGTGTGTGGGCTGTATGGACACACATGATGGTCAGCCCATAATCTGCAGTGGGTTAGGACACCCTGTGTACTACAGGCTACCATTGTGACCCCCGTATGTACTGCAGAGGACATGGTGCCATTATGGATGTGTACTGTCTGCTGCCCTAACATTTGGCCACCACAGTCACTTGTATGCTCACATACATACCATAGCAATGGGTAACTACACATTCTTATACAACTACTACTTGTTAGGTCAATAGACACATCCTGGGTGTGTTCCAGACTTGAGGATGGTGCTGGAGTGCTGCTTATGTCGGATGCACACAGTGCACCTCCTATACATGGCGGAGCACAGGTAGTGTCATGTTTGGCATCCATTGTACTGTGTGCAGGTCAGAGAGAGGAAATCCATGGGTACCTACTGTGTCAGTGCATATGCCTTATGTTGCCTCTTTGCCAAGGGCAGGTCATACTGTGCACGGGCTATCGCCGACTGTGCCCTGCTCAGGTAGTTCCTTCACCAAGTCACACTGTGCCTGTACAGGCCTTGGCAGTGGTGTTGGGCTGTGTGGCCCTGCCCCATGCTGTTCCTGCTGCAACTGTTACTGCAGGATAAGATTGTGTAGCATAGCAAATACCATAACAACTTGTATGCATGTAGCTTGTGAATACTGCAGATCTCCAACGGATGTGTCCAGATACCAGAACTGTGAACTGAGCATCCCAAACACATGCACAAGTATATGTCTTGCCTGTGCATCCGCCTCAGTATGGTCTGAGTGTTCAGGTGTGTGTGCATTGCTGATGGGTGTCATCAGCCATGACACCAGTGTTTACCCAGCATCCCCCACTAGGAGACTGTAGGGGATGTCCATATTGGCATTGGTGTGCTACAGCTGTGTCAGAAGCCATATATCGGAAACATCATAGCTTCCAGGGCAGACAGCACACACATTCAATCTCATCCCCTGGCCATCGCATATGGCCTAGCTGTTGGAGGGTATGCCCCTGCAGTGACTGTAGGCCCTACCCCGCTCACCGGGTGGTGCTACGATGTGTATGTGTGTGCAGGCTATAGCACCCAGTACCCCAGGGTAGTCATCCATGTGGTTGAGCAGATGCATATTGCTGGTCTACTAATCACGTGTGTTGAGGACATGTACGTGCTCACTAGCATGTGTTGACATGGCGTCTGTAAACTGGTGCAATACTCTGGATGCAGATGCCTGTGAGACACCCATGATATCCCCAGTTATGCTGTGTGAGGTACCTGTGGCTAGTACACCTAGGTCAACACATACCATGGTATCCACTGTGATGTGTTTCCCTCGGCCTGTTTGATGTCTCAGGTGTGGCAGGCACAGGTCAACAAGCTGCTGTAGGAGGTCTCTGTCCACCCCATAGTGCTCCACCATCCCCAGCCCATGTAGCCCCTGGTAAGTCACCCTCAGTCTATAAGGTCTTATGTCACCCCAGTAAGGGTTGTTTGGCAGCATACACATCCTCACTGCCCCAGCCTCCTGCACATGTTGGTATATGTTACCTGCTGCAGCCCGTCTCATTTGGTTGGACTGTGTCGTGAAATGTCTCCACAGGTATACACTGGTGGTGTAGAGTGTGGACGAAACCTGTGTGTATGCTGCTTGCTCGCATTACCGTACTGTTCATGTGCGGGCTGGCCAAGTCATCTGCTGATTGTGCTGATCAACACCTGTTTGTGCAGCCTGTACACTCTGACTACCCTACCACTGCTGTCATCCCTCCCAATGTCACCAGGCAGGTATAGACACACCCCTAGCTTAGGTGTGCAAAGTCAGGAGCACTCCCGAGGCACAGTTCTGCAATGTACATACAGTATGCCTGACCCCCCCCATGCTGTCAACTATATTCGAGACCTGCACCCGTCTGACTACACACATACACTCCAGGGACCAGCAGCACACCCTGGTGATAAATGTGATACACTATAGTCAACCTCATCTGCATAGTATAGTCTTGTAATGAATAGTTATATGACCGATACCAAACCTCCAAATTAACAACCACTGCTCAGTGTCGCTCAGATCCATGCACAACTGGCAACAGGTGCCTTACTATCACCATATTCGATGTCCCATGGTCTTCCCAGCAACAAAATAACCGGTGTCTACACGACTACAACCTGTGGCCCTGCACACTACAGATGATGTGCATTACCACCACGCCATGGCAGATATACATAGATCCCAGGTTATCACGTACAGATCATCCGGCACAAACATTCAATAGTGCTGATGTCCCCAGACATATATGTTCACATCTATGTCCACCTCTACATCTACATATATCATATATATTATTTGTATACATATATACATGGACATATATAAATATATATATTAATATATATATATATATATATATATATATATATATATATATATATATATATATATATATACATATATACACACACATATACATGTACACACATATGTAGATATGGCAGTTATATCACAACAGCGGAACACATGACAGCAATGCATTAGACAGGAATGAAAAGGAAACTAAATGTGCCACCTGCATCATGTAGTATGGTTACTATCAAAGCACATGTGTTGTGTTGCGTTACACTGGTCAGACCGTATCAAGGGTAAGAGTAGGGCTGCTGACAGTTACTCACCAGTCCTATTGGTGAATGTATGTGTTGACAACTCATTATCTTGGCAGAATATGCAGGCTGTGGACACTATATAGGTCAGTAACAAAACACACTGTACACATCCTGCAGCTAGCCACCCACAGATACCAACACATACGGTATAACTGCCAAACACACACACCTGCCATGCCTTTGAATCGAGCACCTACCTGTCTAGTCTACCACACTACAGCATTATGCAGTAACAGAACGAGCTACCGAGTTCCAGTATCACCGCACTCCCACAGGCATACATCTAGGTGGATGACATCATCCGCAAAGGCAAAGACGCCGATAGGGAACTTATGGGGAGTGAGCCGTCTAAAAGCATTACTCTGTCCCCAGGCAGCTAGAAACACACACGTACACACAGACACATACTTGGCAGGGCTGGGAGTCGAACATACACCTAATTAACTTATCAAACTGCAGCATTACACAGTTACAGAACACGCTATCGAGATTACTGGTACACAGCACTCCCAGAGGCATACTTCTAGATGGATGACATCATCTGCAAAGGCAAAGACGCCGATAGGGAATATATGTGGAATGAGCTGTCTAAAAGCATTACTCTGTCCCCAGGCAGCTGGAAACACACACACACACACACACTTGGCAAAGCTGGGAATCAAACATACACCTAACTACCTTATCACACTACAGCATTATGCAGTTACAGAACGCGCTGCCGAGATTACTGGAGCACAGCACTCCCAGAGGCATACTTCTAGGTGGATGACATCATCCGCAAAGGCAAAGACACCGATAGGGAATGTATAGTGAGTGAGCAGTCTAAAATCATATTACTGTCCCAAGGTAGACATAGACAAACACATGGCAGTGGTGTGAGCAGGACAACTGCCTATCTACGGAGCACTATTACAACACTACATAGATACGAGACGCGCCACAGACAGTACACCCTTCAAGATAGTCAACCAGTGTGTTCAATGTAGGAATCCATCTTGATGTGGGGTATGGACATCTGTTGCCTGGATGACCACCATTGCTATACAGGATGTCAATGGCCATGCCCATACACAGAGGAACATCACCGACACAAGGTGTCACTGGGCATGCTCACACACTTAGTATCACACGTCTGTTTGGAATGTACTGTGTGTCCATCTACACAATGGCGTACTGGGCATGCTCACACACTTAGTAGAAGCGACACACTTAGTAGAAGCGAAGGGCTATCTTGCATGCACACGGATTCTAAACACGGAAGGGCACAGTTTGGAATGTACTGTGTGTCCATCTACACAATGGCGTACTGGGCATGCTCACGCACTTGGCAGTTGCAAAGGGCTGTCTTGCTTGCATATGGATTCTAAACATGGAAGGGCACAGTTTGGAATGTAATGTGTGTCCATCTACACAATGGTGTACTGGGCATGCTCACGCACTTAGCAGTTGCAAAGGGCTGTCTTGCATGCACATGGATTCTAAACAAGGAAGGGCACAGTTTGGAATGTACTGTGTATCCATCTACACAACGGCGTACTGGGCATGCTCACACACTTAGCAGTAGCAAAGGGCTGTCTTGCATGCACATGGACTTTAAACACAGAAGGGCACAGTATGGTGTTACTGTCCCCACGTACATGAAGGCCACTCACATGTACTGACCAGTACACACTCAAGAGCCATCACGGATGTCTCAGGTGCAGATCACAGAGGTAAATGCCGCATTCTACTATGTAGCCCTCAGACATCACCATGTCCTTGGACCAGCAACACACATCCATACATTACCACAACACCATGTGACTCATGACCATTGGACTGTACATAGGTCTACAGCAACTGTGCAGACTACACATATACTGACAGGGTTCCATCATGTATTATGTAATGCAATGATACCACTGTACATAACCAGGTCAGCTCTACACATAACAGGGGTCCTGGGTCTTACACAGCTGTGACAGATGACTGTTGCTGTACACCAAAGAACACACATGTTTGGATATGATATACATGTAATTACAGTGGATATGTGCATGGACCACACACACAACACATATGTACATAGCATAGCTTTTGCTATCCTCTGTGCAGACAAGTGGCTAAAGCAATCACACGCATGCACATGGAAGGTAGGTCCATGGCTGTTGAATGCTAACAGTACATGAGGTAGAAATGTTGACCGAGGAAACATTCCCTCTGTACTAGTTACCCATGATACCCATCATATCATACAACAGTCCATGTGTTATGTATGTCATCACATATGTCCACCAATTGCAATGCATACAAACATGGCTACATGACAGTCATGTAGGACCAACACACATGTACATGTAGTGGTGTGCATGCAGCTTCCATGCATGTGCAGTAGCTGATGTATGTAATTCATCTGTGCTTAACTACAACATGCAGTTGCAATGCAGCACCATCATTGACACCTGTATATGGTGAAATACTGACAGTATGGTAGGATGTACATCAGGTATGGATGGATGTGTGTACATAAAGTGGTGATCCACCATTGCAGATGGATGTTTGCCGAGGACGGCTCACAGGTGTGTCACAAGCCATCCTACCATTACATGTGCAAACAGTATGCTATGTTACTGTTACTTGACGGTGAAGACATAAAACCTACACAGTCGTCAGGGTGTTACTGACTGTAAGTGACTTGACACCTGTAACACTTACATCCTCCCATGTGCATATAGCAGCACAATTGCCGAAGGTAGCGTTGGTACACATAATGCGGCCAATACTGCTGCATGTCTGTCAGACGTATCATCATATAGCAGGTGTATCATTCACAGTACTGCCATGTGTATTTGCTTGTGTAACCATATATGCCACATATAGTGGGGAATACATCCCAATTGTTACACACCCCTGTACACTGTTGTAGAGATCTGTACATACTGCAGTGTGGAAAGCATGACGTAGGCAGGGGTGGTGTGTGTATCACACACATGTCAGCTATCTGTATGTGAATGACATTTGTGGACTCCACAGTGTGTGTGTGTGTGTGTGTGTGTGTGTGTGTGTGTGTGTGTGTGTGTGTGTGTGTGTGTGTGTGTGTGTGTATGTATGTATGGCTGTCTGGTGCATGGAGTGAGGGTGTATGCTACCATACAGAACAGACAGAATCCCTAACCCCTCATGGTGATGCAGTCTACTACCCTGTTGATGCCATCGGTCTCAGCCTTACTGGCTATGTGTACATGTTCATTCTCTGTGTCACATCATGTGGATGCACAGTACTGTGAGGGTGATTACCACATAGGCAGGGGTCCTCACATCAACACTATCGAGTGTGCGTTATAGTGTTGTTGACCCCGTGAGTGTGGGCATGTTACTGTGTGTTTCTGTGTATGTCTGTGTGTGTTCTCATCCTGTAATGTGACAGGGTATTACTGCTACACAGTGAGGCCTCATGCTATCAAGTAGCCTCTAATGTTATCATCAGCCAGACTGCTGTGTAAACCCCCCGCATCATGTCAACATACCTGTGAATTGACCTGGTATGGATGTCACGTCTCTAGCCACTGTAGCCTATTAAACAGCCCACATGCTTCTGGATCAGTAGATGTGTGGACATCTGTGGTATGGTAGCCTTTCTAACAGTCAGGTTGAGGCTACGAATAGCATGCTGGTATTGCCATACATGCCTGTGAGTACTCCACATTTACACATGGGAAACTGCAAACACTGCTACTTGTTGGCACATGCAAGTAGACCATAAGGAGGGAACCAGGGCATAATTACCAACATGCTGTTACTGTTGTCACCAAGACACATACTGTGAACATATAACAATGCATTATAAACCTGCAATACATGGTATGTCTGGTGCGTGTCAACAGTACACAACTAATGTAATATACACTTCTCTCACTATTCTGTTCACCCTGTGCATCAGACCATTTGAGCATGTCCCTGCACCGATGGTGTGGATGACAGGGATGCAGCACAGGCATCATCGTATGCACAGGGTGATAATGTTTGCCAGGTGCATAGGCTGCACCAGTGGATGACATCATGTGTGTGGGTAAGGGCCGGTGATCTGATTGGACATGTGTGGTCATTATGTATGTGGGTGTTGCGGTGCCCTACATATGTTTTTGCTGTGTGCGTGTATGAGTGCACACAGTTCTGCCTTTTGCCAGGCCTATATTGACAGCTCCAGATTGTACAGATCAGGATGTACAGCTCACTGTGTCCGGCCAAGGCCATGTGACCTGTGCCTGCCAGGGGTTGCACGGACACTAACAGGCAGAGGTACAGATTGGCTACTGTCCGATGACACATGTCCACTGGAACCGTGTCCCCACTGGGAACATCCAGGGCCATGTCCACGTGGCCTGCTGTGTCCTGGTGTGGACAGCGCAGCACCAGCTGCACTGCTACTTCTACCTGCACTATGGGAGTGGGCATGTGAGGTGGCTCTTTCACGTTGCCCTGCACTAGGTGGTGTAGCTGTCCTACGTCCACGTGGCCTACGTCTCACTCCTACCAGATGTTCCAGCACAGACAACTCACGCTCGCGGATTGCCATGCCACGGTCAAGGATTCTGACCATGTCACCCAATCGCCTGTCCATAACATCAGCAATCTGCTGTTGAGCATTTGCCAATGCCTGGATGTTGTCATTTAGAGTACGGATAGCAGCCCTCTGAAGCCTCTGCCCTTCTCTGTTCTGCCATTCAGCACGTGCCTGTGCTGCCATTACAGTCTGGAACATGCTTCTGGTGACACCAGCTGCTGCGGTCTGCCCTGCAGGTGCATGTCTGCCAGAGGTCCTCCTACTAGCACCACTGGCCACATGCCTATGTGGCACATCTGCAGTCATTACACTGACACCATGGTGTGGAGACACACCTTCTGTAGCCACCACACGGTCCTGTTCCAAGCTAACACATGCTGACAGTCCTTCGTCTATGGCCACTGGTGATGGGGTATGTGTTGGCATGAGAACTGTGTGCGGGGAAGAGGGGGACATAGCTGGGATGGCAACCATTGGCACAGATTCAGCCCCTGACAACCCTGCCTGTACCTCATGCATATGTTCATCATTGCTAGTATCTGTGGGGACACTAACATCAGACGGGCCGCAGGAGGGTAATGCACCTACATCACCTGTGAAAGCAAAGAAAGACTCTACATTACAATAGACACACACACAGACAGACACACACACACACACAGACAGACACACACATACACACACACACACACACACACACACACACACACAGACACACACACAGACACACACACACACACACACACACACACACACACACAGACGCACACACACACACAGACACACCATGCATGTGATTTGACATACGGCATGCAGCATGCATGTGATACAGCAGATGGCATGCAGCTCAGACATTAATAGTGGTAGTTAGCATACCTCCCTGGGCTGCACACAACAGCAAGCAGGTGTCATATCAGTAGCCATGCAGTTCACACAATCATGGTAGTAAGCATGCATCCCTGTGATACACCATGTGGACCAGCATATGTTAACAGTACACATGGCTGAAGTGACCTTGACATGTAATCTGCTGACGTGTGCATTAACATGATACATGTCTGACACAATGGTATCCTAACACATGTACAGCGTTGTAATGGGTATCACATTGCAGTGTTGTCTGTATGCCCTACAGATAGAATGCACATTTAGCAAATGTGCATGAGCATGGAAGGGTAGTGTGAGGCATCTACATTGCTATACAGTGTGAAGTACAGACACTGTGCCATTGCATAGCATCATGAGGCGTCTATATTGCTATACAGTGTGTAATATGCACACATTGCATAGCCATAACTGCGTGCATACACAAGACATAACTGTGGATTGTGACCCATGTTGCTGAGGTGTATACACACCAATCCATGCTGTGTCATGTGACAGGTCTGGAAGACCTACGGATGACACCCCTGCACAACTACTACAGAGTCTTAGCTGCCTGGCAACCATGTCCACACATGGCAGACTTGTCTATACACCATGTCCCACATGACATTGATGTACCACACACACGAGGTGCATGGCTGAAAGTGATGTCCTACAGCAGCAAGGGAAATGTACAGTATCTGTGCCCTGATGTGGTGTCAATGTCTGTGGACGCTGTACAGGTGACTACTGTCATGCTATGACACAGTTGTGATGTTCAGCACATCTTATATGGTCGACTTATGTGACACCTCCACTAGCTGTGCACAGGCTTTTAGGATGTCCAGTGTACCACATCAACTATATAATCAGTCAACTAAGGCTATAGTTGGACCATGTGTGGACAATGTGCAACAGGGTGTATACACATCACATCTACTGTCTGGCTACATGTCTCTGGCCATCCTCCATGGCCATGTGTAAACATGTGTTGGCCAAATGTTTGTGATGGCCATCTATCTCACATGTCTGTGTAGTCCCATATGACATACACTCATAGATGTCAGATATGTCACCATCCACAGGGCTATGCAGACAATGGGTTGTATGTTTGGTATGTGGGGTATGTGTTATGGGATAGTGTGACAATATTGCAGCCAGAACACTACATGTCTGAGAAATGTCAGATGGCACATCACAATGTGTGCACCCATTGCAGGGGCATATAACACAATGGTGACTCCTGTGGGCTGTCCATATCCCAGCTCACTGTGTGATACTGTTTGCGTACCACACATGTGTTGTTCCAATGTATAGTAAATGTGCCTACATTGAACAAGGCCTCCACCATTGTATGCACAGCATCCACACATGTAGCAATGACAGATACTGTGGTTTCATGTTGGTGTTTCATTTCATTTGTATATATTGCACATGGGTAGCCAGTGTGAATGATGTGAGAAGCGACCTGTATATCGTGACTGGGCCATACATCATGTGTACATGTGTTAACTGGCCACATGGCGAATAGATATATGCATTAACATGCCTGATACTGATGACAGTCTCACCTGCAACGGACTGATGTATGTGCGGCACACCAGAGGTACCTGTATAGGGGTGACACAGCAGTTTGAACATTATCCATGACTGTATGACAGCCACAGGGTGAACTGTGCATGTTAACACATTCACATGTACAATAGCATATAGTATGCACTTATGTGCATACACAGGGTAGCATACTGTAGTATGCGGCATGCGTGTAAACATACCGTGCATATGATGTTACATTACATATTGTACAGTGACACTTGCAACTAAATGGGATATAATAGTCATATGTGCAGTAGTAACTTACCAGGCAACTACAGGCTCATTGGTTGGGAGACACCCACCTCCACAATGGCAGCTAGTGTTTGTGGATGCTGTTCTGAGGGTGTCCCCAGGCTGGCCAGTAGCTTCTCGGTGGGTGTGAGTGGGGGCTGGGTTGGTGGCCCACCACCTGTTCCACCTTGTTCCCTGGCGATTGCAGTGGCACGCTGTTTCGCATGTCGTATCAAGTCCGTGCAGTGTCTGCGCACCTGCTGGTAGGTGCGGTTATGGCCACCCACATCATTAACCCTCCTGCGAAGGTCCTGCCACAGGTCATCACACTGCTGGGCATGCTGTGGCACATGACTGAACAATACCTCGTAGTTCTCATGGAGGTACGGGATGAGGACATCATTGTCCTGGTGGCTGTATGCTGGCAGGCATGAACGAGGCATTATCTGGAAGACATAATGATGGTGACAGGTCACAGTATCACAGAGATGTACAGAGATACAGCTGCACATACATTTGTATTAAATCTAGTACATCTGCACAGTTATCTTTGCAAATCATCATGACACTGACATGACTGACATGTTTGTGTCACACACATGTAACACTCGTTATGCATTGGATATCATCACCATATATGTGTGTCACCTCATTACATTGTTCATACTCCATGTGAATTCAGTCTTGATGTGGGCATGTCTGTTTGCCTGTACTGGTGTTCTTACCTATCAGCACATGCCTGGATGTGTCCACAGTGATGCTGCTGACCTTGATGCTGTGTATATGTCACATATCAACACATACCCTGCCTTAATGGACATGAGCAGTGACAATGCACACATATGCACGTAACCTTTACATGCATGTGTTTTGCCATATACATCTACACAGCACTATAGAGCAGTTCAACATCCTGCCATGGATCGTCTGTGTTGCACATGTGATAGACATGGGACAATGGCTAGCCGGACCTCATTCGCAGGGATGGTTATCAACTATAGCATGCACGGGCAAGGTTTCCTAGCTGTATCCGACAGCCATTTTGCCACTGCGAGGTGCATCAATGCCGCATTACTGATCCAGACAGTTAATAATACATCTACCATGCAGTCATCACACCATGTATGGCAGAGATGACATGTGCAGCTTTGATGAACAGGGTTGCATGATATGGCGGGAGTATGTCACATGTATGGCACAGGGATCTGTCCAGCATGTGGTGATCCTTGTAGTAGGACGGTGGCTGTCCATGACGTATGTCTTTCAGATCAGGATATGTACGTGTAGCATGTCCACCATCACAGTGTAGCACATGTCTTTATGCAAGGTAGCTAGCATGCTGCATAGTGGAGGTGAAGATTGTGAAGGCTGGCATCGCCCATCCACGCATGGCCAATACCCCTTAAAGGTGATATGTGATCCGATATTGGTCACCCGAGTGCTGAGTATGCCTGACCAATGATCTCCATGCTCATGGATGGCACCCTGTCATGACATGGGTGCCTCGTATGACTACCTAATAGGCCTGGAGACGTCACCAACTCAGGGAGGTGAACTGCACAGCACCATCCCTTACACAGAGTCCATAATGTTGACCGCTGCCTAGGTGGTAGTTAATGGGTACAGGGTTATTTACCTAGCGGTGACAAAGCTAGTATCAGCTGTCAGATTGTGCACATATGTCACACACCTCACCCACAAAGCCCATTCTATATGTTGTCCACAACACTGAGACAGCTATTGATCCTAGGTCATGGCCATTCACATCCTTACATACGCAGATGCCTCCCATTTGTCTGTGTGGTATGGGCTACAATGAGGGGGGAGTACAAAACATTAATCCTGTTTTACTGTAGCTGCCACTGGTGTGATATGCACATGTTACTCTGACACCTTTTGTAGTGTTGATTCTGTCAACAGGCCACTGGTAGAACACTCCTGTAACATACGAAGGTACATCTAGTATACTCAGTGTAGCTGGAACACGGTATGGGTGATGATGTCCTATGACCTGTCACAGGTATGCTATGCAGTGTGAAATCATCCATATTGTCATCTACTTCTGTACTGCTAACATCTACGTTGATAAAGGTTCATAGACTTGCAGACCATACTCAGCAGGGTAATAGTGCAGTGCCTCCAATTATGACTGGTGTCTCCTCTTGTGGATTGCAGTGGGTTGATATTATCCAACACCCTATCTTTATTGCATATTCATGCTCAGCACTTGTTCAGAACTTGTGAGCACTTCATGAGCTACTAATTGCTATAGCACCCATTCCAACTCATTTCTTACAAGTACACTGTCTGTCCTTACATTTCCAGCTTGCTTACAGTACAACAGCTGTTGTACACACATAACTCACATATCTTGTGAGACATGGTTGAATATACAGGCATGTCCAACTGTCACGTACCAGTGCTATTGCCTGTCTATATGATGAATATGGCGAACATGTGGCAATTGAGCAATTGTCTCATGTACACAGTCAATGCTCACCTCCCAACATACAACACTACAGCCTGTGGGAGATGCACATATGTAGCCATGCTGGGGGTAATGCTCTCACCAACCCAGACTGAACCTCACATTCATGTGGGGACGTGTAACATTTGCAACACACCCAACTCATAACATAGTCTCACAAGATCTCCACCACCACAGGCCACACATAGTATTAGTACGACATTTGCAGAACCTCTTCATACTCTGTGTAGGCACCAGAGGCAGCCCCATCACCAAACACAAGAACAATTACTTATAGCCCACAGACTCATGTGTGCCCATCAAATACAGCCAATAGGGTGTCATAACATACCCAACACACCAGTCATAGGTGACTCTGTAGGCGGTCACACTGATGTCCCACTCAGCAGGCTACACAAGGTGATAGTCGCTTACATCTAGATGTCGGGTAACTGGTTCTGCAACATAACCTATGCACCCATGCCACACCTCACCAGGTACAATTTGACTGTCATTCTCCATGTTAGTGTGACTGCCCTGAGATGTAACTTCCCAGACTACATATGCAGGGACATGCAATAGCTCTCCGGTCTTGTAGCCCAGAAGGTATCGGCCAAGCCCTGGGGAGCATTCTGCATTCATCCAGACTAGATACCACTGTACAACAACTGACTGTTTCACTTCAACAGTTGCCTATGCTTCTGCTGTCATTCCACAGGCATCCAGTATCTGTCTGCTTTGAATGACATGGTCAACAAAACACGATGCTTTGGCACAGATGACCTGCACCTGTCAGCCCTGGGAGTACAGATAACATGTAAGGCTCTTGCTGCTCCTATACTGCCTGTCTTGCACAGTTTCCAATAACATTCACCACTAGAACGGGAACAGGCAAGCAAAACATAGGGTCATGTGACTCAATGCTTGACATCATCTCTGACGCATGCAGGCAAGGCACTCCTTATAATGGACCACTTCAATATCTCTGCAGTGACTGGGACCTGCCTCTAGGCTCTGCAAAGCACACCTGCACTGACAGATTATACGCAGACCACACCTTTCAGTCATGTAACTTGGACCGGAAGACCCACGACTGAGGTGTGTCCATATTTCACTATGTTGTACACACCTCCTGGCTGGTTACTTAGCACAATGCATCTGAGGTGATCCGCATACAACTAACTGTGGCCAGAACTGCTATACACATTGTAACATGCTACAGATTCAACAACATACCCCACGTTTATCCGCCCTCATTTCTTGGTGTACTGGACAGTAGGGTTCAGACAGATACTACTGATGTGCGACTGAAACTACCCCACACTTAACTGGGATAGCTACTCATGTACCGACACATTAGGCCAATGCTGTCCAGGATTCATAACCTCCACTCGGCTGGATCAACCCATACACACCACCACAAAGACCAACAATATCCTAGACATGGACATTACCAACATGTCACTGGTGTTCCACACCTGGGGTTATCCCCTCATTGGTAGTTTCCGAACATATGCTAATCACCCTTGTTATCCACATCCCGGCACCACACCCTTCATGGCATACACAGTACAAGATTAGTACAACGCCTGCTACAGACTTCTTATGACAGCAGTAGTAAACGTCATGACACCCGTGCAGATGGACAATGCGCATACAAATGCTGAAACATACCCCAGTGCACTTCATTAGCACTTACACGACTGCATGGATCATGCTATTCCAAACAGAGCCATGATGGTACCCACCAGATAATGGACACCACTCTGGGGGTCCAGTTCCATGGACATAATGTACAACAAAAGGTGGAGGCTGTTCCAAAGTGGAGTACAATCCCATGGGTGGGGTAGCTCACTGGTCAGCCTCAGTAGGGCTCCGGGATCCCTTATCACATCCTCCAAACCTAGCTACGTAAACATTACTGCAACACATTCCAGGGTGTACCACAAAGCATTATGGAGGTATGTCAGTAGTCACTGGCAATACCCACATCTGCTCTGACATACGACGGATACTCAGGAACATTACAGAACCGAGTGATGTTGGCAACATCCTGGCGGATGGGTTCAATGCTAACTTTACACCCTCTCACTCCCTACAGGGCCATAATCCATGCAGGAACATTGCGGGGTCCCTGCGGTCACAACTACACAGTTCCAACCTGCACTCTCTAAGGCCTGGAACACAGACTCCATGTGACCGTCCAACATCCCAGGCTGTGATTTACACAAACCTCAGAAGGACATGTCTCCCCACTTGGCCACCAGATTCACTAATAGCCTTGTATCAGACATTGTGGCCCCTGAATGGCATACAGCAACAGTTATCACACTCCACACATGTTGTGCCACAATGAACCAGAGGGACTATTGCCCTATACGCCCGACTGGACTGTTCTGCAAGGTTATGGGGCACATCATCATGGAAGTCATTCACAGAAACATTGGTGGGCTCCAGACCTTTGATGCCACCCAGGTTGGACTTGTTAGTGCCAGACCATGGCTCCTACACCTGGTGGACTCTTTTGATACAGTTACCAGGGTAGTTGATGATGGTAAGGGGGTCCACACAGCCTACATTGTCCTCTCATTGGCTTTCAGCACCGTTCTCCATTTTGGTATTGACAACATACACATCCACCTGCACATCGACCCCTACATCTCAGGATGTTATGCAAAGTGGCTCACGGACAGGACTCACACAATGAGGGTAGCATACCATAGTACCTACTTTATTTCAGTTACACTTGGCATACCACAGTCCTCAGTCATAGGGCCCCTCATGTTCGGTATATGCTTCCCTGAGGTACAGGCTAGCACAGAGGGACTTTTCCTGACTCGGTTTCCAGACAACTGCATACAAGGCGCCATGATTGATCCACCAGCTGATACAGACTCCCTCCATAAGGGTGTCACTGTGACAGATACCTGAAGTTGATAACATAGCCTCAAGCTGCATGAGACATGGTGCATGAACATCCCCTTTGGATTACACCAATCACCCACTGACTGTCACATAGGTAGTAGTCCCCTACATACATGTGACATTATACAGGATCTTAGTACACATGTATGTAGCACCCACTCCTTTGATAACCATATTGCCAATGTGGCGTGGATATCCTTCTACGTGGCCACCCTTATCTGTACTGGGTTTGTAGCTGGAACAAAGGCACCCATTGTACCTCTAAACTCCTGACGTATACACACATTCAAGGGTACAACACCCTGTTTAGGGTGTACCTTACAGAATAGCAACAGCTTTACATACCACAACATTAACACACCATGAGGATTATTGAGCTCCAAAGGTTGACGTATGTGGCAGAACTACGGACACCACAACTGTACACATTTGCATACTGCATACTCAGGGGTGACCTCTACTGAACATACAGGGCCCATGTCCACAACAATATTCATGGATATACTCCACATAAGCGACATAAGCAAAAACCACTGAGAGCAACATGCTCATGGATATGTGCACAAACGCAATGATGAGTGGGATGTGCTTGAGGGTTACATTCCCAAACCAGACACTCACCATGCTTTAGAACATGATTCCTATGTACATCATGCAGGGACACTCAGTAGCACTGTTTATAAGATACCTCACTTGGTGGATGGGAGACACACATGTACGCCAGGGATCACTGCAGTGGCTGTACTGTGCAGAGGTGCAGGTAACACATGGCTCTGCTGTTCACAGACAGGACACTACCCTAGAGAGGTGCCACCGGTGTAAACATTGTAGTTGGGCTTACACATAGACTTGCCAGACAGCATAGTACCTCACTATGAAACTGTGAAGCTATTACATGTCCTTTGTGCATGGTTAATTGAGTAGCTCTTCCATTTCAATTCGCTATCATGCTGTTACATTGTCCCATGACTACAAGCCATATGTATCCTGTTATTGTGTATTGTACATGCCAATAGACGATACCTTTTGTTTGCGTGATATAACTGTTATGCTGTGTAGAATATCTGACATATCTGCCTACAATACTGTACATTACATATATTTTACATATTATCCCATAATGCAAAGCATACTTGCATAGCAGGACCACCTTAGGCATGTTATTGTCGTTATATGCCCATACACATGCCTACTGTGACAGTATATCAACATAAACTATCCCCTGCTATGGCACATACTTGTTGGACATACCCTACCACTGACTCCGGGTGGTGTGGAATTGTTCTGTTTAAAGCCCTCAGGTTGCATCCCTTGTGGTGTCTGTGATGTTTACCTTGTGGCCCACAGCAGGACACACAATTTCTACAAGCGTTACTATGCTCAGCAAGAGATCACTACATAATACCTTTTCCCACTTTATGCATTGCGGACACTTTTAATTAATACAAAACAGGCTATACATGCACTAACATACTGAGTGTTCTACATACCTTGTTAGCGTTCCGAACTCTTGTAAATATCTCACTGACACCTTTTCTGTTTAAACGGTTCTGTGGTATGAGCATAGGGTTTGAATGTCTGGCAAGTCATCCTTATATACATTGATACCTGTAACATGTGGTTTCCTGCCGCCAATTGGTGTTCCTGAGTAAATTATTACATGCACATCAGCTGTGCAGCTACTCCATTCGCCAATTACACAGCAACAGTGGGGTATAATTGAATTCTCCACTTGGGTGTTGCCCTTTTTCCCTACCTTCGGGGAGACGGCCTGTATGCACTTTGTTGTGTGGAATTGCAACTGCTATTTGTAGAGACACGGATATTTTGGATTCATGTCCCCTGTGGATTGTGTGTGACGGCTAGAGTATGTGGTTCTACATGTGAGTGTACCTGTCATCTCAACCATCTGATAAGGGACTATTGCAAACAAAACCTGTAACATCGCCGTCTGTTCCTTTATACAACAGCTACGATTTCACATGGCGCCTTTACAAATGTGTCTCTCACAAGGTATGTTAACGCTTCTGCAGATGTAATTGAGTGAGTGGATGTTTGTGATGTTATTACAGTCTGTATTGCTATTGTTTCATGTGTGGGAGATGTAGGTGGGTGTACATGGCATATACAGGTTTGTGGGGGCTGCATTTCTACTTATTCCATATATTTGTGTGGGCTCCTTCCCTAATTGAAGACCTATCAGTTAGTAGACTGAAACTATGGTTGTTACGGGCTTATACATTGGGCCGTTGTTAATTGGTTTCTATATAGCATGCAGGTGAGGTTGATACTTCCATACCTCCGAAAATACAGCGATATGTAAAGGAATGTTACTAAATGACAGCTGTCCTGTGTATTTCTGTCACAGATATTTGCACTCATTGCAGTTGTGTTGGTGACTGAACCTCTTTGGCATGGGTTGCCACCTTTTCAAATGGCCATAGTGGGACATTTGCAGGACACACATCAGTGTTTACAGGCCGACACATACCCATGGTCAGTACAAATGATAGCACATACGTTTATAGTGAATACATACTTATTCTTGTAGCAGTTTACCTACTTATCATGTTTCATGTAACATTTATGTTTTTTAGATACAGGCATAACTATTTAATGCAACTATTACATAATATATGGGACATAATTATGTCCTACAATCTTTGACATTTGCCCTTTTTAATATTTTTTGTCAGGACACAACTGTCCAGGGAGGGGCTGTCCCTCTTAAAGTGGGACAGGTGGTAACCGTATGCCTACGGCCAGCTATAACCACACCTACCGTAATGATCTACCTCTGAGTTAGCACTAACAGACACACGATGCAAACACACACACACACACAAATTACAGTCCCACAGAAACACACACGGCACCCTCAACACACACATACACAGAATACGGCAATCACAAACACAGCTGAACACAGTATCTACGTGGACGGCAACACCGGCAGTGATAACTAAATGTCCCTCAATATCATGATAATATTATACGTGGTTCTAATGTTCCGGTACTGTGTTCTTTTGGTCTTTCAGCCTCGTGATTCCACGTGTCGGTATGTGACACATTCCATAGTTGGCAGTATCCTATTTATTTGTACCTCCATGGTTGTGTACATGTCATTGACCTATCTACATATTTGCAGATATAGGTGAATCCGTATATATCAACGTATATCTCTCTATCACCCTTTCTATCTCTATTATGTATATGTGTGTATATATATATATATATATATATATATATATATATATATATATATATATATATATGTGTGTGTGTGTATATATATATATATATATATATATATATATATATATATATATATATATATGTATATGACAGAGAGAGTGACAGGCAAAATACACTTTTCATTGTGTACATGTCAGTGTATACTGTTACCTGGACTCCGCACGTTTGTGTTTGAACCTGTCACATTACACACCTGCCGTTGGTACATCTTGGGTAGCTTAGTGTTAGGTGATTGTATACATGATTGCGTGTTCTACTCCTGGCAGTGGTCATTTTACCCTTCAGAGCAGGCACTATTAGCACAGGGGTGAATAATGCTGGTTTCACCTGTTCTGGACATCATTGACCGTGATCTGCGCGATATTCAGAGAAGCTTAGCCCTGTTTCACACATATCCATACAGTCATATTTAAACGATGCTTACCAGCACTGGGCAACATATATTCCCGCTAACATGTGCTAAACATGATCTGATGACCTGCATCCAACATGCATTATTCGTGCCTTCGGGATTACGTTACATCCCTTGCAGGACATGGGACCGGGAACATGCACGACAGTCACTACATTTACCACTTGGGCATCTGGGATTTGTACACGTGTTATGGCATTTTGTATGTGGACTGTACTACGGCTGTTACTCCATACTGTGATCAAATGGGTAACTCAGTTAGTTTACATATGGATGAGACCTATTAATGGTATGTCCAATTGATGTATAATGGATGTGCTCCAGCATTGGGCATGTATGTCACAGTGAGCCACACACTATAATGTGCTACACCTTCACACAACCATAGGTGGAGCATGCTGGGGTGACAGATACCTGTCATGGGTACACCCCATGCTTTGCCACTACATCCATGATTACATTATATGGAGCCCCTCATTAAGGCACCAGGGAATCCATGCAGAGTATGTGGGGAACAGTGATTACACACATGGATCCCGCAATTGGCTCTGCTCCACTGAGCGACAGTTGGTTACTCGATGTGGTGCCAACAGCAGACACTGTTTGCCTCGATTGATGAATGCCTCTGACAAGCGGGCGTGTACCTACCGATGTACCTAGGAACCTATACACACAGTACCAACATATGCTGATAGGTGCGTGTACTGTTCAGGTGTTAACATTCCTTGTTCCAATAGCTGTTGTGTGTACAATGGTTGAGGGCTGGCTATGTAGGATTCACACAGTAGGCCACCTATACATTACAATTTACAGGTGGTCATGTGTGTGTGCCATCCATTTTACTGTGTGTGCAGGTGGAGAGGTGTGTCAGTCCATAGGGGCCTACACTGTCAGAGTATGTGCTATATGTTCCCTCTTTGCCAAGGCATAGGCATATTGGGCATGCCTCTGTCTGTCTACTGGGGCTGGCACAGGGTGTTCATGGTCTGAATCCCTCTGTGCCTGTGATGGCCTTGGCAATTGTGGTGGGCTGTGAGGGCCTTCACCATTTTTCCCTCATGCAGCTGTTTCCGCAGGATCATATTATATAGCATGGCACATACTATGAGGATGTGGGCACACGTGCCTGGAGAGTACTGCAAGGCTCCACCAGATATGTCCAAGCAATGGAACCATGATTTCAGCATCCCGAACACACTCTCTATGATGATTCTGGTTTGTGTGTGTGCCTCATTATGGCGTTCTTGCATGGGTGTGTGTGCATTTCTTATGGGAGTCATCATCCATGGCTCCAGTGCATAGCCAGCATCCCCCACAAGGTGGCCATGTGGGATGCCCCCCCGACAAATACCTGATACAGCTGTGAGGCATGCCAGATGTGGGAGTCATGGTAGCTTCCAGGGCTGCCAGCACACACATCCCTGATAATACCCTGGGCATTGCACACGACCTGGCAGTTGATGGAGTGGTATCCCTTGCGGTTTATGTAGCGCCTACCATGCTCACCGGGTGGTGACTTGATATGTATGTGCATGCAGTCTATCGCACCCAGTACCTCTGGGTAGTGTATGACATGGTGGAAGAGACGCATATTGCTGGTGAACTCCTCCTGAGTTCGGGGGAAGTATATATGCTCATTGGCATGTGGTATCATGACATCCAGGAATTGGTGTAGTACCATGGATGCTGATGCCTGTGAGATCCCCATTATATCTCCAGCTGGCCTTTGAAAGGTACCTGTGGCTAGTATTTGCAAGCTTACACATACCTTCGTGTCCACTGGGATGGGTTCCCCTCTGTTGTTTCTGGATCTCAGGCGTGGCCGGCACAGCTCAACTATTTGCTGTAAGATGTCCCTGTCCACCCTGTAACACTCTACTATCTCCTGATCATGTAGCCCCTGGTAGGTTACCTTTGGTCTGAACACTCTTCTAGTCCTCTGGGGCCTGCGGTGGTTGTCAGCATCATCCCCCACAACACCGTCAGTCTCTAACACATGGTGATGAGTCACAGCTATGGCAGCTCCCAACATGTACATTGTAAACGTTTCCCGTATGTTTACACCTATGGTGCAGTGTTTGGGAATTCACAGGTGTGTGTGTGGTGCTTTCACACTTTATACTATTGTGCTGTGAGCACCGATGATGTCATAGGGTGTGTATGTACGATCGTAGCTACAGGGTATCTTGTGTGTTTTACGGTAGGAACTACTATTGTGGTGCCTTTGGGATTGAATTACATTTGGCTGCCGTGGATTACCTCTTGCCCTTCCCTTTACATTTCTTCACGTTTCACCTCCCATTTTCTGGCATGCATCCAGCAGCCTGCTTTCATTTGTACTTTCCTACACCTGGCTTATCTTGCGTAATGTGTTCTATGGCCAGTCTAATGCAGGTTTGCTTTGCTCTGCTATGACAGTTCTCTTTTCTTTGCAATCCGACACCTCCCCTATCCTGTTTTGCAGGCTTCTGCAAGCAGACTTGTCAGCTGCCATCGATTGCCCGCTGTGAGTTAATAGGTGTTAATTGCTCAGTTGTACTCCAATTACCCTACTGCTTCATTTCCTTATTTTCTTCCCCTGACCTTCCTGTTTGAGCTATGGTGTGCGGCGCGTGCGTCTGCTTAACTGTTTTCAGGCACGGTTTCCTCCCCGTACACATGCGCTTTCGGGTGCCATATGTGCTCCCAGCTAAACGATGCTATACCTACCTCCCCACCTCTGTCCTGCAGCTTTGCTTAGCAATGGCCAGGCTGGATTTGCATTGCTCCAATGTGCTTACAGCTATGGTGGCACACCCCACTGCTGATGTCATGTATACCTCTAAGCCACTCCTCAGTGTTGTAGCGCTGCGCCGTATGGTACATCCTTAGTCCGGCGGGACGTTTGCGATTCACTGTTACCTGCCTCATTTGCATGGCATTGACTACTAATTCCTAGTTACCGTGCCGAACACTGTTACAGACCCTTAGCAACCCTTGCAGCTTGGTTGTGGTGTACCATGCATACCATTGAGTATTATGGTGAATTCATGATTTGTATTACATTGCGATTTTATGACATTTGTATATATTTTCTTTGTGTTCCCATTTGCGCACACATGCCCTGTGGTTGTACTTTGCGTTACTGTGGACATGACATTAAATGTTGTTTTTTAGGTGTTGTGCATCTTTTCTTATGCCATTGGCTGTATATTTAGCCATTGGCATATGTTAACTTTGTAATACATGAGTCTGGTCTGCTTTCATAGCTCCGATGTTCTGTTTGGAAAAATGTAAACTGTATTTTTTGGTTTATATTTCTGTGGGCTTAAGCTACGCCTGCACCACTTTATGAATCGCTATGTACCTTCATTTGCATGGTGCGGCACTGTGCATGGGGTGATTAGCATACCTAAACCGAGGGCTGTGCAGATCTGGCGTACGCCGGTAGTGCACGTGGAATTGAATCATACCTGAATCGCTCGGTGGCCATGTTTGGCATTATACCGCCTACGTCTGGCACAAGCTTCATGAATCCTGGGAACACACTCACTGAAAAACTTGTTTTTCACTCACAGACACTCATTTATTTGGTATCAAGCTTTGCCTCCTTTATCCACCCCCCCACCAGACCTCTCAACCAATTGGGGACAAATTTCAACAGAATCAGAGACAAGTCAAGAAAAAATCAGGGACAATCAGGAACACTTTTAAAGTATTAGTGCTATTAACTTGAAACATTGACAGAATCAGAGCATATGAATTAAAACACATTTTCTGAAGTAAAAGAAGTCTATAACTCTTAATTATTGTCATTATTCATTAAGTGTAATTCACCACCTTTCCTCCAAAAGTCACTAGTTTTAGGAGGGATTAAGAAGGACAGAGCTAAAATTTGAGTCAAAATCAGGGACGTCCCTGAAAATCAGGGACAGTTCCCACACACACACTGTGCAAATGATGATGACTTTGTCCTCCCCTTACTTCTTTGTGACTTACAGTTGCCTATATGTCTGATACACAGAGTGGATAAGTAACACTTTCTTACTCAAAAGCTTGCTTTAATGCTATGCATTGCAGAAGAAATGCCTTTTATATTTATATTTTTTGCTCAGTTGTAAATGATTGGTTATGCACTTCTTGACCTTCATTGTATTTGTTGTATTATTCTTAAAAATTCAGTCATACTAGAGAGGCAATTGTTGCTTATTGCTATACTTATACAAATGATGCTAACACTGACCTGCTCACTGTTGTTTTTGTGTAAATTGGTTAACTGAAATCCATGATGCACAGTACTGGACAGAATCATAATTATATATGTTGCATAGATCAGTCATGAGTTAATGTTGACATTACTATTTATTTGAGACATGTTTCATCTTAGTGACATAAATATTTGTATATGGAAGCAATCATTTATATATTTTGTTTTTTACAGATTCTACACATACTTTATTAACACTGCAGCTACAAGATATGTCCTGGGGGATGACTCTGCCTGATGCTAACAAAACA
This sequence comes from Protopterus annectens, assembly GCF_019279795.1. Taxonomy (NCBI): domain Eukaryota; kingdom Metazoa; phylum Chordata; order Ceratodontiformes; family Protopteridae; genus Protopterus; species Protopterus annectens. The sequence continues at coordinate 1,131,948,310 of NC_056727.1, read as the reverse complement.
CAACCATTACATGACTAAGTAAAGGCTGTGGACATTTGCAGGCATCACTTTTAATATTTTATGTGCTTAGGATCTTAGGTATTGACTTAGGTAGTCAGTGTCTGCTGTCGTTTGCCTCTTAGTCAGAGCTATGGCATATTATGTACACTTATATCTGCAAGCACCATCTGCATCTGGTAGTTCTTCCTCAGACTTCTCATCTGTATCTACTTGAGTTACTGTTCTTGCCTGTGGTCTTGGAAATTGTGGTCCTGAGCCTTGATGTTCTTGTTGGAGCTATTTCCCAAGAATTATATTGTGCAACATAGCACAGACTGTGAGCATTTTGGCTTAGGTCACTGGTTATACTGCAGTGCACCTCCTATGTGTCCAGACACTGGATCCTTGATTTGAGTAAGACAAATACTGTACATGGTCTGTTATATTTCTAATTTGAGCACAAATATCACCAGTATGTATAATAAAGTGTACCTGGGAATGCAGACATGGCAGACAAAAATGAAATGCTTAATGTGTAAATCAGTGCCATAAGAATAAGATAATATGCTGATGACTGGGAGAAATGTTTACCGTATGTCAGCTAGCAAGAGCTGCTAAAGTGACAAGGAGATTTAGCAGTGCAGTTGTCAATATATTGTCTAAAATTTCCCAGTGATAAATATGTACAACACAACACAACATGAACACAGTCACTTGTGTCAGATAAATGAGCAGAAAAAGCCTGTGGCATTAGACAGTTGGGAAACACTAAAATGTAGAATAGGCAGTGATCAACACAGAGCTCATTATTGCCACAGGGTTAGAATGACACAACAGGACACACATTATATCATCTTCCAGTGTTATACTAACACAGTCTAGGGTGCCCACACTGATGGCTCATGCTGTGGTCTTGGCTGTCCTTTCCACTTCCAGAAATACTATGCCCACAGTGCTGTACCACTACTGCGTGTCTGTCTGGATGCAACTGCTGGGTTCTGAATAGGTTGACTAACAGCAGATGTGTATGTACACTGCAGCACAGGCAATGATGTATAAGTGCCATGTGTGGGTCTACATATAGGGAGTCTGCTTCTCTTCATTGGAGGTAATCTGCTCATGATGGTCATGTCAGGTAACATCCAGAGTGTACTATGGCACTTCACTAACACCACCATAATAAGACTTTCAACAGATCATGTGACAGATACCACAATGTCATGCCATGCAGCAAGTACTGACATGACTTCTCCATGTCTGCGCGCTTGAGCTTCATATTACACATACAGCTGTAGTGCTGCATTATCAGTAACATAAGCAAGTACATGCAGTTCATTGCTTTGATATCACTGTGAACATTCATGCACCTGTAACAGTAAACATACACTATATGACACGCATCAGTGCACATCAGCTACATTCCAATGTACAGTCCAATGGGCACTATCAGACCATTGTTCGACAGATTCACATTCACTAACTTGGGAAAGCAGGGTCATAGTCATCATCATCATGACCAATATCTGATGCCCCTACATCATCAGGCTGGTTGGCTACACTACCCTTCAGATCAGAAGCTATCTCATGAACCACGTAACTATTCTCTTTTTGGTTGGATAATGTTGAATTCAATACAGTGTATTGTGTGCCACTGGCCATACTATCATACTGAGGCACATCACATCCCATTAGTGAACAAGCTTGTGGAGGAGGCAGGAAGTGGATGTGCTGCAAATGCAAACAGATAATAACATGTCATCTACATACAATGAGGCAGGATATGACTGAAATAATTTGATAATATCTAACAACACTGACTAATTATGGTGACATAAACTTAATAGCTTGGCATAGCCATCCTTGGTGCAATACTACTAGAGGGCAGTGAAAACCCATATTAGTCAAAAATCAAACAAATGTGAAGACCAAATCAAAGTAAAACCACACATACATGATGACATACCTGACATGTCCTCCTCTGACTCCACATCTGGTGGGGAGAGTTAAAATGCCACTGTGGTGTCAAAAGAAACATGTACACAACAAGTTAGTAGTAATCACATGCATGTCATCATGTAGCATTGAAACTGCTGCATACAACACAGCAAAGAAGAGATATACATACTGGATGGATGACATTGTTTTCCGGAAAGCAAGTGTCCTATGCAAGTGAAAAAAACAACATTACACATAAAGGTCACAGTGGCACTTAAAGATATCACAGTATATCAGCTATATAGATTGGGTTACTAGGCCTGTAATCCTTGGATAAGGCTGTCAGCGGTCAACATTATGTTGAAACTGCAGTTAATCAAAGTGAAGCTCAAGCAACAAGTGAGTATATCTCATTATTAACATCAGGTAGTGACAGCCAAAGGATATACATAAGCCTGAGTACAGAGAAGTATAAATGATGTGTGATGACTGTGGCAGATGTTGATGGGACAGTGCAAGTTAATAAAATGACATTACACAAACGTCACAGTGACACTTAAAAGATATTGCAGTATAGCAACTATATACTAGCTTACCAGGTCTGTCACCCTTGGATGAGGTTATCATCAGTTTATCTCGAGTAGAACCTGTAGGTTAAAGTGGAACACATGCAACAAGTGTGTACATTTAACTCTGAGCCTCAGGAAATGACTGGCAAACTATCTGAGTACAAAGACATGTATATGATGTGTGACAACATTGGCCAGATGTTGATGGCCCTATGCATGTAAATAGAATATCAGTACAAATGGTGCTTGCTAGAACATGCTAACAGTCTTTCTGTGTCTTCCCTCAGTCAGGATGTTCAGTAGTACATGAGGTTGGTGTGCTGTTGTGACTGTCATAAAAATAGATAAGATGTGGGTGAATAAACGTTCATGAATGACAAATGGATTATGCTGTTTTGTTTGTGAATGGTGGACATATCTGTGCATTCTGGAATCCCAGCCTCAATCCCCCCACAAGGAATATCACAATCTTGACAAGTGATATGGTGAGAGGTCAGGAATATCATCCTCTCATCAAGGAAAGGTATGTATAATATTTTTAGCCTTATTTGTGCCCTGTATTACAAATGCCCTTCCCCTGTTTCCAGTTTGAAATATTTATGCAGATGGCATCCACGCATGCAAATTTGTACACAACATTCCTATAATGCAACAATATGGTATATCTCCTGTATGTTAAATTAATGTGTATTACATTTGATGACCATATTATTTTGTGTAGCCTGCATTCATACATGTGCTTTAACATTTGTTAGTGGTACAGTAAGGTAGGATGATGTTGCAGATACAACTTAAATGATAGCCATCTGTGTTCTAGCTCTACAGTGATTTTTTTTTTTTTTTTTTAGATGTGAATGTTTTCTGTGTAAGTTAGGTGTATAATACTTGTTAATATACTACAGCTGTCTTAATATACAGAGAACAACTTACAGTATAGGTATGGTAGATATTCTCAGCTCACTTTATATTGTGTATATTTTGCCTGCTCATGCACTGGATGTGTGTCTGCCGTCTCACCGTGTCAGTGATGTTGGCACAGATTTGATTCTGTGTATTGGTTGAACCCTTCTCTTCTTGCATCTAAATTTAGGTGCACAAGTTTGGTTGTTAGAATACTTACTATACTTACATTTGTTTTTGTACATTACTGTATCACAAAGCACATTTCTCTGTGTTGTGTTAGTGGAGGTTTTCCACTGAGGTCCACTATGAGCATATGCTGTTACAGAATGTCAGCTTCATATGTCTGTGTAATATGCTTGGGTTGAGTGATACTTTATGATCTTATGTCTATGCTGTATCTTGAAAGGGCAATGTATAAAGATGTGACACAAGCATTCTGTGAAGTTCGCTGTTACCCACAATGAATTGTTAATCTAATTTGCATATACATCCCAACACTATACTTGTATTTGTACATGTGAGTTTGATAATAACACATATCCAACTTGGGATAGCTGAATATGTATTAGAAGCTGCATGTGTGTTATTGTTGTATAAGTTTGTGCCACTGTCTTATTGACACCTCAATATATATGTGAGTGCTAATCATTGTAATGTGAGTTTCTCATTTTGGTAATTATTGCTGTCCTTTTCTGTTGCTTGCAATTTACAGTGAGTGATTTTGTTTTAAGTAATCATATTTATTGTTGTAAATGTACACCATTCTTGTGAATTTGTGTTGTCTAGACATATGGGATGCTGCAATTGACAAGCATACACATGATGCAACAGGTGTCATTCTCTCCAATATGTTTTTATTTAAACTGATATCAGTGTGTAAGTCTCTTTACTATTTTGAGTGGAATGCACAGTCATTTCTCTGATCCATCCTAGATTATTAGCATCTATGTGTTGTGAAGATGTCAGTGCTGCACACAGCTTATGTCAAGCAGCTTTTCTTCTGAATGTGATAATCATTCTCTTAAGGCAGTAATGGTAGTTTTATAATTTCAAGACAGTAATCATGTATGGGAATCACTGATGTTGTTCATTAAACATCATATAGTAGAGCGTATGTTTATGTCTTCTGGTTCTGTTCTGTTACATTTCAACTATGCATGTTATTACTGACAGATTCTCTTACACACATTTGATATTAGCAGACACTGCATTGTCACATGACATACATGTTTTGTGTTCCTCCCTAGTTAGTTAATGATGTCATCTGACCCATTTATTTAATTGCATGACTGCATCATGTATGAAATGGACATATTGCAATTATGTTGTCCTTAACAATCTGACTGAAACAGCAGTTGTGTGCTTAATGTGGTAGGGTTGGATATATTGCACGTTGTGACAATAACAATATAGATGGATTAATGTTCACCAAAATGACACATCACATGAGTAATAAATCACTACTGTACAGAGTCTATGAATCTGTTATATTGGTATACGTATTATTGTTGCCTTGTATTGTTATTGTTTTTTTTACTATATTGATGATTTGCACTTACTGTCATGTTATAAAGTTTGGGACCAGTGCAAGTCCACCAATCCACTCTAGACAACAATGAACCGAATCACTTCCAGAATACTCTGACTCTGAAGACCAGGAGAGACAGCAGAATAATGACAATGATGTGGGACTGTGACCAGCACTGGCCATTTTTTCAGTAGATTGACAGTAATGACCACCTCCTTCATCTAGCCCAATCACCTGAGAGATGACCACCTCCGTCACCCAGCCCAATCACCTGAGAGATCAGACACATGAATTGGTCATGGAAATTTTCAGGACATAGATGCAGGACTTGATGGGGACATACTTCCAGGACATGGCAAGGGCCATGTGAGAGTCCTTTTTGGAGATTGCCAGAGAGACCATTCTTGATATTTGACGGTTACTGTGAACCATAAGTATTGTCTATATGTTCCACTCATGTCATGTTACCAGTACGGTGTATTCATTGCTGGTTATCTTTCATTAGCAAGAGCAAGTTTTTTGCACACATCCCAAACTGCATTTATGCTTGTAATATGTACCTCGTGATCCACACTTCACAATCCAAATTGTATGGGGTTGTATCGTTAAGCTACATTTTGACATGTGCAACTATGTCACTTTCGTTATTACCATTGTGTCATGTAGACTTCATATGTTTTCATTTATGCTGACATTGTTCTAGACATACTAGTAAAGTATTCCTGCACTCTTTAGGTAGCCTGCCTCATCTGCATGCAGTGACCCTGAGCTGTTATTTCTGATCCAGTATGAGCTTTTATGTGACAGATAGATCTTACACAATTTGCACATCTCAGAACTGCTTTGTGCATTGGTACATCATGTATTACTGAAATTTCCATAGCTGGTATGCATCTCCACCCCATCTGTCATCTTTTCTACATCCATGTTGTGCAGTCCATCTGTGTGTTATCCAGGTATCTCACATATCCTTTATGTATATTAACAGCCTTTGTCCGTCCTGTATAGTACTACTTGTACCCACACATTTCACCACCTTCTTTTCACCAAAGAAACAAAGAATGGGGTATATTCCGACCAAAAAATCACCCATGCTCCTCTGACTGCTCCTGTAACATTTCTATGTCATCGTCCCTCCTTCTTGCCCCTCTACTTCACCATGACCCCACTTCTGCTTTGCTATCACCCAGTTTCCTAGTGTGTGTGCCTTACTTGTATTCCCTACACATGTTCTGCACCTAAGTTAGCACTGGTGATGTGGCAATGGATGCCACTTCATTGTAATCAAATTTTTTATTTAATTTTTTTGCACATTATAACAGATTACACAAAACAGTTTGTGGGTCTATGCATGTGTGTGTGTGTGTGTGTGTGTGTGTGTGTGTGTGTGTGTGTGTGTGTGTGTGTGTGTGTGTGTGTGTGTGTGTGTGTACACATGAGAGAGCAAGCAAGAGAAAGATAGATGCTTTGCACAAAATACTATGGATATTTGTAATTTTAAGTGGCCATTGCTGATGCATATTTTTATTCAGTCAATGTTTTCCGTACATTAATGACTTCTTCCACTGATTTTTGGCTACCTGTCAAAAACATACATTACTAATTTAAATATTCCACCTTACAGACATTTCTTCTCAGGATATAATTTTATAACTGCAGTCACTCTGGCCTCACTTGTTATTTGTTGTGTCTGAATTATGCTGAAATATGTTCGTCAGACCAGGACACATTTGCATATTACTGGATTTCCCACAAATATTGCTCAGACCTTAGCACACTGCAACAAGTTCTGTGAAACTTTTGGAATCCAGCTTAATATGCATTTACAGACAAGGTCATTGATAAAAGTGAACACTGACTTTATTTGAAATGCCATCTCTCTCTCACAGCTGATGTTAGCAAAGAGATCCACTATAGAATCCAAAGGAATTCCTTCTGCTTTGGTTAATTGCTTCAATTACCATCCCTGTATTTTTTCTGGATGTGAAGTTTGGGACAATTGCCCACATCATCTAAATAGTTTTCAGAGGTACCACCAATGACTGGTCAGGAAAACGACATCACAAGTGAATTCAAAAAATTAACATCATGTTTTAACTGAGACCATTGTCACCAATATAAAGAAGACAATACAAACTCATAGTTTCCATTAAACCAGATGCAGTGACTTGAAAACAGACTTCTGGTTAAACACATTTTATTCTTGCAACCTGTTCATAACCAGTAATTCTGCAATAGCCAAAAAAAAAGGCTACAATTAAAACATGACATATTTACCTAAAAACAGAATTAGGCATTACTGACTAGCAATGTTTAGCTTTCCTTCAACCTCATTGATAACACCATCAAGCAGATATCAGTTCTGCACAGAAATGCTGTTACAAAGCTAAAAAGATAACGAGAAAATAGAAGAGAGACAGTGCTCCTAGTCAATAGTCGGCTTTGCCACTTTGCATCATCTATAGTGAAATTACACTGGTCTTGTACTGTGTCATCATAGATATGCCTTGCAACCCATCATTGAATCATGGCAAAGATCACTAGTAAATCAAATGATCATTTATATGGTCACATGCCTTCTAAATGACCCCCACAAAAATTAACAGCAGTGCTATAAAACTAAAAATATGTATGTTCCATAGTTAATTAATACCTCTGTCTTGTTCTTCTCATTATTGAACATTGCAGCATATTACCCCCCTCTTCGTGCCCTCATCCAGCTGCTGATTGACATTCAAATGTGTTTTTTTCTTTTAACTCAGTCAGCAATTTAGCAAAAAGGAATTAAAATCAACTTAAAAATTTCAGCTTTACTCATGCTACTGCAAAAATTCAAAGACCTATATTAGTCTGAAGTTCTTCATTGTATGACCCAGTATGAGTCAGTCAAGTCCAAGTTTTTGCAATTGTGAAATCCAGTAGTTGCAGGTCTAATTTGGCCTTCAGCAAAATGCTAAGATGTGACGGTGAATAACAAGTAAATAGTAAATCTACAAAAGTATCTTTTCAATATCTCAGAAAGTTATGCTTGTGCATTTAATATACCATTGTTTGTCTTCATAAAACAGTTATACATTTGCCAGAATAAATGGTGCATAATCGTAGAGTTTAGAAGAAATAGCAAATGGAAAAATACAGAATAGTTAGCAAATGCCTAGCATTTTTCTGACAGCAAGCATCCAGACTCTCATGCTAACAAGTTTTTATACTGCCAATATGGGAATCACCTACATGTACGCAATAGACATTTGCATTGTTGCACGTCAATGTTGAAAAGATGTTAATCGGTCCCACACAAAGTCTTTCAGTGGTTGGATATTGTTATAGTTATACAGAAGAACCCTTCTGCTCTTCCTGCTGCAGAGACATTGATTTATCAATGGGATGGACTAATGAAGAAAACTGAAAGAATAGAAAAGGCTTACTGTAGTACTACATTATACATGTTTACTGCCATAAAGCAAATTACAGTCGATAACTGGTTATTTCAATCTTAAATGTTTTCCAATGACATGATAAAGCAGAGTAAGCATTTTATCCTTAATACATTCCATACTTGTAGATTCAAATCCACATTCATTAGATGTATAGTGAGATAGATATTGGAATAATAAGTCTGTAATGTCAGGAAATAGAAAAAACATCAGCCAACCCCTCAGAAGCAGAACAACAGCAAGAAAACAAGCCAGAGTGAGGACAGTTCTGTATGTCAGGGTTGCCATAATTTGTTGATTAAAGTCTAAGAGCTTGCAAATTTATGCTGAAGTGTTTTGAAGGGAGCTAAGCACACTGTTTGGTGAGAACAATGTAATTTTAATGCATGTTTTTCTCCAAAACTATGAAGGTTTCTCTGTCATTTATTATAAAAGACAGAATAGATAAGCTGTATAAAGACTGGCAGTAGAGAAGTCCGATGAAACATAGTGAACGCGAGATGTACCTATTATTCCAGTAATAAAGAAGGGTAATTCAGTTCATGTCTCTTGTGATTACAAATTAAATGTAAATCAACTGCTATTAAAGAAATAAAACCTTTTCAGAGTGGAAGAGTTAATGTCCTATATTCCTTAATAAGTTTTGCCTAATGAATGAATGATTCAAACATTTATATAATAATTAATATTTGGAGTGAGGTCTATACCTTCTATTTTCCAAAGAATAATGGAAAAATCTGCTGAAAGATCTGAACGTAGTGGCGTACTAATGGTGGGACAACACTGAAACAGAGCTCCTCAGTAAATTACAACAAATGCTACAGAGATTGCAGGAATGTTGTCTGACAGTGAAAAGAAGATCAAAATATGCATTTGGCAAGCTGAAGACTGAATATCTGTGTGACATGCTGAAAAAAAAGGAATCTGTCCTATATCCAAGAAAACTAAAGCAATATATAGTCATCTAACAAAAACAAAGAAAGTAAAAGCATTAACACACACACAGGAACACACACTCACACACAGCCACACACACACACACACACACACACACACACACACACACACACACACACACACACACACACACACACACACACACACACACACACACACACACACACACACACACACACACACACACACACACACACACACACTCACACACAGCCACACACACACACACATGCATACACACACACACACACACACACACGTGCGCACATACACAGCCACACACACACACACACACACACACACACACACACACACACACACACACACACACACACACACACACACACACACACACACACACACACACACATACACACGCACAAACACATTCACACGCGTAAACACACACATACAGACACACGCACTGCGCACGTGCCCACTGCATACAGGTGTGGTGAGTGCTTGCAGAGGTAAGTGACCCCTGCATTCATAAATCTTAAATTCAGTAAACGTCAGAGAAAATTGACTAGACTCTTCCATTTCCTTCTCTGTCTTACAGAGTGTGCTAGACCCAGCCCTCTCAACATTAAGTAATGATTTAATGACTACTATCCAAGAGTAGGTTTTCATACAAAAGCCTGTGTACCTTAGATTCTTACTCACAAAGCCATTTCTTCACAGGCGGCCTAAGACTCTGCATCATAACATTGTATCACATTCAAATATTACCTGTCTTCAGCAACAGCCCTTTTTTTTCACTGTGTTTGATGCACTAGGCTTAGGATTTCATCTTTAATATTTGAATTTAAATTTGTTGCTCTCTCAAGGTGTGTTGGCAGCTGAAACATTACTTTTTATATGTATTTATTTATTTACTGGACAAGTCTGACTGGATAATCTTATCCATTTTCATTGGAGGCCTAGGGAGAAAAGTTTCACAAATATAAAAACAAAAGACACATACACATAAGTGAAAACTAATATTATATTACAATATACTGTAAATACATAGAATAATACAAATATTAATACATGCATGACATGTAGAATAATACACTTCCTTTAACTACATTGTTCAAACATGCCAGTGGCTGTTCACCTTGGAGTCCTGGGGTTCCACTTGTACTAAACAGGATTACTTTCACAACAACACATCATTAGTAGGACAAAACTAACCTGTCCCACAATGCTCTAAACCCAGCTCATGTTCCCTATTAGTGGGAAAACAATCCAATGCTTGGTGAATTCTGTTTCACAATAATAGGAAGACCCAACATTGAAGGATCAAAACGTGACATCACTATGAACGCTTGGCCAGTCCAATCCAGTTATCCCTGTGGTAACTGTTCTGACACCTCCTGCTTTAAACCCAGAAAGCCAGAAGGATCATGAGGCCCCACTTTCACTGCCTGTGCTCATACTGAAAATCAAGACCAAACAAGCTTTTGCCCTTCTGCTTTATGGGTGGTCTCTGTCCTCCCTGAGCTCACCTTAGGACAAGTGCATTACCTTTTGACAGGTGTACAGCCCCAGTCAAACTCCTCACTTGGCACTGTCCCCAGAGTGGGTCATAAAGCAAAATAAATACAATGTCATGTAGCACTGAAATATGATGTCATGTTAACAAGTGCAAGAGTTTATTACTCATTCATAACGGAAAAGTTAGAGTGAGGTATTCAAATAGTGACTAAGGAAGAGGAGAGAAAGGGAGGGGAGAGCAAGAAATAAGTATTTGTTAGACATAACGGGAGTATGCATGGGAAGCAAGAGAAACAAAGAATAAAAGCAAGATTAAGAGTAAGGGAAGTAAGAATAAGATAAATAAAACACGCAAAAGGAGGGGTGTATATAGGTATTAAAGGAGGAGGGGCTTACATTATTAGCTGGTAGAGCAGCAAGTGTAATGCCAGGTGTCAGAATGGCATTATTTTAGTTGTGGTTTAAGTGAATGTTATGGGTTGCCTTGATTTCCACAGTGTTTGCATTGTGAGTACAGACTTTGATCACAGTTTTTTGAAAGGCTTATATACATTAAGTAGATTTTAGTCAGAAGATCGATGGTAATGATTTGGAAGATGGTGGAGGAGAATTGTAATTATAGCTGGGCAGGAGGTGGGATTTTATATAACTTTATGTGTTAAGAGAAGCGTGTTGTAATTTAGCTGGTGTTATGATTTTAGCCAACTTAGAGTTTTAGACCAGAACAGCATTGTTGTTACACATCCCAGGCACCCTGCCCACAACTAAGGAAAGGGCATAATGGTTTGTTTTGTCACATGTGCCAGTCTTCCAGTCTATGTATTTAATATCATCACTGAGTACTCCCATTAGAAAACTCTATTGCCCTACATATACTTTTTTGAGACAGGGCTAGAAGGAGAATGGAATGTGAAAGTTGTAGGCAGGACAGAGGGAAGAATGATATTAACAGGGGCAGGCATACAAATGTATAACAATGACAAAGGCTGATAGGTAGATACTGACATAAACATGGGACCATAGTGAAGATATACAGACATTCAGATGGTGGATAACTGGTGATGGGATAGACTGGGCAACATAAATAAGGGGGCAGGAGAGAGACACATTAAGAAGGGGGAAAGCCTGATGTGAGAAATGTTGGGGGAAGGACAAACTGCTAAGATATCCTAGAGGGTAACCCATCAAAAAGTTAGTTACTTACATAGCTGCCATCAGGGCCATGTTCCAGTGCTGCTAGCCCAGTGTTCAGGGCTGGGCAACTGTGTGACTATCTGTCACATGAGAAGGTACTCAACAGCATCAGTACAGGCACTGAGCTGCCATCCCACATTGGCCTGTACCGACTGCTGAACATTGTTCCATGTGACCCAGAAGGGGCCCTCTGTGACACTGTCAGATGAGGAGCTCATGCCACTCACCAGAGATGTAGTGCCAAAGGCCACCAGTGTGCACTCCAGGTTTGTCTCCACAGGATCAGCTTTGTCAACCTGCAGAGAAACAGGGCCATGGACTACTGAGGACTCAGCAGTTAATATCAAGGCAGAGGCAGAGCATGGAGGCTGCCGCCTGCTCCATGGATAAAATGACAGAAAAAAAATTATAATAAATACAGAAAGTTAAACAACACAGCCACACAATTACAAGAAGAAGAAGAAAGCTAAACTGGATACAAATACAACTTGGTTGAGTGTGTTTACTAAGACAAGCCCTAGAAGGATAAACAACAACCAGCACAGCAATATCAATCAATGGGCAGGAATATCATTTTTATAGCTGAGTATAACACCAGTGGGTATGACTGGCAGTATTACTGTCATGGGGTCACAGGCCAATAGTGCAGCATACGGATGGAAATCAATACACATGACCAATGGACAACAGATCAATGCTGGAACTATTAAACTTATAAAATAAAATGCTGACAGCTGTGGAAAGACATGTTACATACAGCTGTTATGCACATCATAGCCAATGTAGGGATAACTGACATAGTTTAGGAGAGAAACACATATATTATGCCTAAACTACCTATCCTGCAAACATAATGAATAACCAAGCAATAGTGTAAAAGTCAAAAGAAAAGTGGCAATCATGCATGGCAGTTGTGGGGATAAAGTACAGTACAAATGGATGAAAATAGTCTATAAAGTCAATGAAGAGCCAAACAATGGTAAAATAACAAAACAAATAATAATAATAATAATAATAATAATAATAATAATAACTAAAATGCTCAAAGCTGTAGTATACGGGTTAAGCATAGAAACACAAATGGCAGCAATATAGTACACTTATCACACCACCTAGATAATCTACCCTCTACAATTCACTATATTTATGCCAACACCGTTCACCAGAGTGGCTGATGCACCTAATATAGGGGATCTTCATAGTCCCCCAGCAGACAAACTCTTTGGGCTGTGTGTGCAGCAGGTGTAAAGAGATTTTAGTCTCTGTGTTGAACCACTCGGGAAACCTACCACAGTCAGATCCCTCTGAAGACATGTTTACTAATCATATCAAGTACAGGAGTGAAAATAACAGCTGTAGCACAACTCCACACTTCACAGCGACCATGTGCCACACAATGATGAGTTGTACAATAGCATGATGCTAATGTATGACAATGGCCAGGTAGAACGGTGGGTGACAGCTTATCGGACAACTTCCACAGGTGTACATGTAATACATGACCTTCATACCCACATGACAGGAAGCTGGGCAAAGTCATATTCATGGACAATATTGTGGTACACATCTTTAATATCATAATTGCCTTCAAAGCCAACAAACCTTTACTGATGTCTGTGTTAATCCATGAGCCAGACTATGCCTCATAGTGCAGAATAGTGCTGAAAATGCATTGCTTTATAGGCATGTTTCAGAGACAATCATGCTAAATCACCTCATTAGCACAACAGTTGCATTATATGCCCCTTTGTAGTTCAATAAAAAGCCTGATTGCCATTTCTGGGAGATTACAATACAGCAAGACTGAGGAATAGACTAAAAGGTGGATATTTGTCTATACTGACATATAGGGATATTGACAGTAAGCAGGATTACTCTTAATGCACAGCACATTGCAATGAGTATTCCAGGTTGCATGCCTGTCACATCAACTGTCACATCCACTGTCATACAGTGAAACATTGTGTGGACTGACACAGCAGTGACAATGCTAAGGTCTTGAAATAATGAAATAATTTGAGTGTGTAGGTGTGTGTGTGTGTGTGTGTGTGTGTGTGTGTGTGTGTGTGTGTGTGTGTGTGTGTGTGGGTGTGTGCGTGTGTGCATGTGTGCGTGTGTGTGCATGTGTGCGTGTGTGCGTGTGTGTGTATGTGTGTGTGTGTGTGTGCAGAAAACAAGAAAGCCAGGTTGCAATCCTGAGTGGCTGCAACCAGCAAGGGCATAGGGAACAGGCAGCACAGCTACCAGGTCACATCTAGTCATGACTGATAATTCAGGCAGGACAGAATACAATCTGTGGGGAAGGTGCAACAAGGTGATGCATAAAGACAGCTTTCATCATTGTTGCATGTTGAGCATCCATTTAGGGCACAGAGAGCAAGCAGGCTGAGCCATGATCCTGTTGTGTGAGTGTCTTCACAATTTTACATAGCCACAGAGAGAGCAGGGATGGCTAATGAGAATGACAGGTCTGCAATACAATAGGCACACATTCTGCACACTATGCTGTAGGCAATGGTACTGAGAACAGAGTACGTGGCTCAGTGGTCCACAGCTGCCACCCTACGGTGTCATGTTGTTGCAGTTATGTCATAACATTGTCCAAGGCTAGATCCACCACATGACAAATAGAGAAACGGAGGTGCCAGGTGTTGATTGGTATTGGTAATCCTGCATACACACATAATAATCCTCATGTGTATCCATAGGTGTACCTGAGCTATCATTGCACCAAAAGAACAGCAGCAAGTGAAAGACGTTGTTAGAGAAAAATACTTTAAAAAGACTAAAAGCATAAGGTTCAGTTCAGGTAACTTTATTTTTGCACAAGGAGACAAAAAATTCAGTTACAGAAATTCAACCCAAAGGAGTCTGCAGTGCTTCTCCAAGTCCTATGTATGCAGGAACCAAGACAATGATAAAGCAGACAAGACCTTATGTAATTAGATGTAGTAAGAACTGGTGTGGAACATCAGTGCAGTTGGTGACCACCATTGGCTGATGGTGCATGTGCATTGCAGGGTCATTGCTGCAATCCTTCATGCCAAGATTAATGCCTAAGGCATAGCTGCAGATGGGTCGACTATTAGAGGCACACCATCAACACATCACCAGCTCACAGACATTAAGGATTTCCTATCATACTTTAGTGATGACACTAAGAAGACCGAAATATCTTATGCTGGATTGTATGTGGGATCCACCCAAGACAGGACTGTCTGAGTTTCTTTTGGCGATGTCCCAGATGACTATTGGCAAATTTTATATCTATAAAACATTGTCTGGCACATCAGACACAGGAACAGCAGGGCTGCAATTGAGAACATCTGCACCATAATGTTTGACTTTCCAACGGTTAATGTGGATGCATGAGCTGAGTAGTGGTACATGCCATTCCAGTTTTACTGTTTAGCATCTCTGCACATTTTAATCAGACATACCATTCCACATTTCTGTCACCCCAGGACATTGGGCCTGCAATGGTAACAACCTGCATCACAAGGTGTGTATGTGTTTATGGGCTATATGTATATTGGCATGTAGCAGTCTGTCTGTTGCCTGTTGATGCGGATCCTACATATACTGACTAATCTGTATACATTTACAAGTTCCAGTGGGAGAGGACATAGCTCAGCAATCAACACATGTCTAAAGTCAGCATGTCTGAAGAGGTTGACGTGATGGTGGCATTATGCAGATCACACAGTATAAGGACACAGTGGCAATGTCAGCAGTGCTAACTGCTGAGTGACCAATCACCTGCCCCCACAGCTAAGGGGACTGCATATACACAGAATGAACCTCTAACATTACCTATGTTTCATGTAGTATGTCCCATCCATGAGAGGTCCACAGATGATACACAATCAGTACCAATGCAGCCAGAATCTTAGGACTATACCACTTGTGGGATGTGTACACACATTGGGGAAAAGGTTGGTAGCTGCCAATGTCTTGAGTTCCAGTAATTCTATGATGTGAGTGTTACCTTGGTATCTGTTAGTGGATATGGTGGATATGTAAGGCTGTATTCCAAGATGAGATTGTATCAGTGCAGCTCCATGTGGAGGCCAGTATAGCATCCATATAATTGCTAATAACTGGCCACCATAAGTAATTAATTGTTTCATACTGTGGGTGCACATGGCCACTTAGCACCAATGGTACATACCATTCATGAGACAGAACACTGTCCACGACTGCCTCCTCCATCACTGGCCTTAGACACTCATCTGGCTCCACAGTAGCCACAACACCTGACTGTGGACACTCATTGGACTGTAGTCAATGCTCATCTGCTTCCAGTTTCCTTCACCCCTGGAGACAGACACTCACATGGACATAGTTGGCATTCATCCACTTCCACTGTGGGCACACTAGCCAGGCATCATGTCAGGGTCTCACAATTCATTACCAGACCAGTTTTCTGTACATGTTTCCTGAATAACAAGCACCAAAGCATGACCATGCAACACGGTGGCCATTTACCTACCAAAAACACAAAACAGTAATCACAGCAGCATTCCCATACATGCAATTAATGTATTGCACCATCCACTGGACCACATGCCTCCAGACCTGACACTATGTAGATACTTAGTACCCAGGATTTCACCTCAGAAGTTCCACAACATCATCTAAGGACATACTTCCAGACCACCCATAAACCTCCAGCTATGTGAATCCTTCTGTAGATACCAATTATGAACCCTCCACTTAAGATATCATTGCTGTCCTGTGCTGCTCTGCCTTTTCACCTGTGCAAATGATGACTGTGCCCTGCACAGTCATCTGGCTACTGTAGACATGGTAATGTCTAATGCACCATGTGGCCAGTCACTGCACTATAATGCATAGTTTGGGTGTGTGATTGTATGCACCAGATTTGTTCTGTGTTTATACTGCCATGGCTCCTGGTTGTAGGCAAGATGCTGTTTCTTTGCCAGTACTATAACATATTACACCCTTCTTTTCTTCACATGGAGGCCTGTTGAATTTCTGACCAATAGCAAATTTTTCACCTAGCACCTCTTTCTGTGCTGACATAAGGTATATAAGAAACTGCTATGATGTCCTTATGTTGTAACAGTTTTCATAGTACCATGTTGTGTAGCATAGTGAGTACCAAAAGTGCCTTATTGCATATCACCAGAGTATTCTAAAGTGAACCAACAGATGTATCCAGACAGGGAAAATGGGACTTAGCACTCCAAACACGTTTGACAATGTTCTGCATCTGTACCAGTGTAGTATTGTTCATCATCTTCTCTACTGTCTGGGGGCTGCAAATAAAGATCATCATCCATAACTCCAAGGCTTATGTAACAACACCTGCAACATGCAACTGCAAACACCATTATTAGTGGTCTACTATCAACTTTCACAGGGTTTTACCTTCATTGCTACTTGAGTTGGTAAGGTGTACACCTACAAATAAGTCTCTGGAAAGTTCCCCACCCCACATGAAATTCTGCTAGAGGTTTCACGTGTGCCAGGTGAAGGAAGCATGGGGACTATATAATAACTGTGTACTGCATACCATTTGGCAGTTGATGGAGTGGAAGCCCTTCTGATTGATGCATCAGATATTAAATGGAATGGCTGGAGCTGTGATAGTAATATGAGTGTAGTCAAGGGCCACAAAAGCCTCAGGAAAGCAGGCTGTGCCATGGGACACCTGCATTATGGTGATGCTATACTCTGCTGTCTTTGGATACCAAATATGGTCATTTACTTGGATCAGCATAACATCTAGAAACTGGCATAGGATTCACAGTGTTGACACCTGCAAACTCCTGTCCCCAGTAAGATGCTGAAAGGCCACTGAAAAAGGATGGTTAGTGGTACACAAGCTTTTATCTCCACTGGATAGGCAGTTAATGCATCCATCTTCAACCAGTGTGAGGAGAGCATATGTCTACTATCACCCTTTTTAATTTCTCCAAGTCTTTTGGATTTCTAATCCTGTGGTGGGAATGGACCCCATTCTTAAGTCAAAGCATGATTAAAGTTCATGAAATTAGTATTGCTTCAATCTTTGATGTCAGTCAGAAGTGCTTTTTGTGCCCAGTATTGACTCTTTCTGCGATTCATACGGAGTTACATGTATCTGTAAAATATCCAAGTATGATTGTAAATTCTTTCCTATAAGACCTGTTGCTCCTATTATTAGAACTGTCTGGGTTTCTCTCTTCCAGACTGTCCTCATTTCTGCCTAGAAATCCTGGTATTTTATGAATTTGTGTCTCTTTGTACATAAGACACTGTAGTCACTGGGTGTAGCAATTTCAATGATCAATGCTACTTTTGTCTTTTCATGCAATACTATATCTCATATTATTGTATATATTTCCTGAACAGTTGGTAATGGGTGGTCCCATGTGATATAAACTTTATCATTTTCTGTAATACTTTTGGGGCTCATGTTTCCAATACTTTTCACCTACTTTGATAGTATAATGTTTGCACAATCCCCAATGCAACAGTCTTGTCACATTATTATGCCTTTCGGTATACAGTCCTTCTGCCATTTGTATATCACAACCAGCAATAAGATGCATGCCTGTTTCCAATTCTGTTTTACAAAACCTACATTTGTCTGTTTCTCCCACATGTTCAATGGACTTTGTAAACCAATGTGTACGTAGTCCACTATCTTGGGCTGCCAATATTAACCTTTTGTCTTTTGGTTTAAATTCAACTCTCCTTAACTATTCCTGCTTTCAGTCCTGATCAGCATGAAGTAGTTCCAAGAGTTTTCTATACTTGCAACTGTATTTATGCATTTTCCACATTTCTTTCCTTCTCATCTGGTCCTTCACCTTGTATTCTTCTTTTGTTTTTCGCACATTCATTTTCTGCCTGATTTTTATCTACTTCCGGTTTTATTTCCATTCCCGCTTGACACTGATATGCTTCTGCTAAACTACACCAGGAAGTCATCTCTAGATTTATTCTCCTCATGTTTTAAAACTTTCTCTACAATTGGGTCTTGTGAGGCCAGCAGATATGTATGCAGTCCTATGTTTTCAGATCTATATATGTAATTAGTATAAAGGAGGTCCATACCTCCTTCAGAATGGGGAATATACAGTATAATCTTGGTATGCACTGATTTTTATAAATCATTTGATGAGCATGAAGCATCTTTCTTGTTTTCCTCTCTAATCTATCCAATACCTTTTGGGGTCAGTCCATCACTCCAAAACTGTAAGTTACGACAGGAAGAACAAATTGTTTTCTAGCTTGAACTTTGTTTCTAGATGTTGGCACTGTTTTCAGGATTAATTTAAGTCTTCTAAAATATTCCTTACTGAGTTTTATTCACATTTACTCATGTTTTATTGTTGATCTTTCATCAATTCCCAAATATTTATACACTCCCTCTTGCTCAAGTTCTTTTAGTCACATTCCTGTCCCAGGCTGCTACTTTCTTGGTGCTGCGGCTTTCCTGCTTTAATGGTTGCTTTTGCAGATTTATCAAGACCAAATGACATTCTTACATCATCTGAAAAAGTTTTGACCACTTGCAGCTGTGCTTTCAATTCCTCATCTGATGAACTATACAGTTTTAAATCTTTCTCAAAAAGAAGACGAACAACTTTGTTGTTTTCTAGGAGCCAAATTTTAGCCATGACCTAATCTGTTAAGTAGACAGTGTAATGGTTTAAGGATAAGATAAAAGAGCAGTAATAAACAAGACATGCTGGAGGGATAGATTTCTGTCCCGGAGACTTCCTATACTCTGGAACAAGCTACCCATCTTTGTCAAGCAAAGTTCCTCATTGGCACTCTGCAAGAAAAATCTTGATGAGTGGATGGGAAATAGGAAATACACCTCGGGGATCACTTCTGTGGCTCTGCTCGACAGGGGGCACAGGAAAATAACTTTCTTGGGTGGCGTAAGCCAGGCAACCTTGTTGGCTAGGCTTACTTAGGCCCTTGGGCCAATAGCCTAGTACCTGCCTATGAACCCTAGAATATACCCCTTTGAAGTCTTATCACTGGAATAATAATTTGCCCTTTGTATTGGCTTAACTGCAAAGTAGTTTGCCACTGTTTTATGGTTGTAATGGAATCAGCCAGTGTAGAGTATATCTTATACATTTTTAAGCACTCTTATATCCATGAATGTGGGATACTGTCAATTTTTTTTTGTAGTCTGTCCATGTCATACTTAGATTTTTCCCCCTTTTACAGTTCTTCATTATGACTTTAACAATTGATTCTTTGTTCCTTATGACTTTCATTTGTTACATTTGTGTTTCATTGTCATAACTGAGTTTTCTTCTAAATAACTAGAAACTCAGTTGGCATCAATTCCAGAGTATAGTTTATGCGTTCTCAGAAGGCAAGTTATTGGTCTATAGTTTTTAGGATAGCTTGCAGGTTCACTCTTAAGTAGGAGTATTGCTTTTCCTGTTGTTAACCAGGTTGGGTCTGTTCGGGGTGCATATATAAACAGTTCTTACTCATTGCTAACTATTCATGTAAAGATGTTAATACTTTTAGAAAGAAGTTAGGTACTGCATCTGGGCCTGGGATTTTCCACTTGTGAGCTTTACTTAACTTTGTTTCAATTTTTCTAGCCGTCACTTCATGCCTTTTCATATTCTGTATATTTGAACTTCTTATTCTTTCTTTTACTTCTTCTGTTCATTCAGCATATTTGTTATGTTCTATAGGATCTTCACAGATATTTCTCCAAAATGTATCTCTTCCTTATTTTTTTGCTGTTTAACAGTTCCTTTTGCCTTGTTTCCCAATTCTCTATAAAATGTTTTGGGTCATCAATACATTGCTTTTTTTGTACTTTTCCTTTATTTATCTGCATATCATGTAAGTTTTTTCTGCCTGAGCTGCCATTTTAGTTTATTATTTGTGATAGTGCACAGTAGATCCTGATCTGCTCTGGTACTGCACATCGCTTTTATCACTTCTATCTTTCTAACTATTTTTGTTGATCATTTCTCGCTTCTATCCTCTTCTAAAAGTGACACTTCTTGTCCCAATTGCTTTGTAGTTTTCTCTATTCAGTGCTTCCATGGTGGCATTCAATTTGTCCCCTTCCTTTCCCTTACTGCCCTGTGTTTTTGTGGTAAGACTATTTGTTTTTAATTTAGCTGCACAGTAATATATCCTGTTTACTTCTGTTATATGGCATGCATTTCTATTAACAGTCCTAATTACAGTGTTCATTTGTTTTATCAAACTTCTAACTTTTTTTTTACTTTCTATAGTCTATTTCTTTTGTTGATCTTAATATGCCTATCCCCCACTGTTAAATCATGTAACTCTTCCCTTAGATCATTTTCTTCTAAATTGAAGGCACATTCTTTGTTCTCCATTTCTTGCAGGCATTCTACAGAAAGTTTCAGAGCATCTTCCCTTCAGATTCATTCTGTGTCAGCCGTTGCTCTTTCATATGGGAACTCACTGGCCTATCACTCCACAACATTGACTGTGCCAGAGTTGCCGCATTTCCCCATTTTCTTCCCATTGTACAACTTCAACTCAACTTTTGCATTAGCTTCATAGGAAGGCTCCAAAGAATCTTCATATGGCAAGTGATCAGATTTTTCCAACTCCTCTGGCTTCTCCTTAATTTGGGGGTCCATTGCTCTATCCAGCTCTGGTGTTATCAGAGTTAGATCTTCTATACTAAATCCTTTACTTCCCAGGTAATATATAACCTAAGTTTCTATTTCTTTAACTTTTCCATTATCTATTTTTGTTTCTACTTTTCCTCTTTGTTTTCTTATTTTTTGTATTGTAAAATTTTTCATATCTGGATGCCTTTCCCTGTATTTCTCTTCACATCACATGTCTTTGCTGCTGCTTTTTTTTTTTTTTTTTTTTTTTTTGTATTGATTAGTTTTGATTTTTCCTTTGCATAAATATTGCACCATATTAAATCTGTTTTTGTTTCCTATGTCCATATTTCTTCTTCAGATGTCTCCTGCTCCTCCTGTTTCTCCTTACTTGGGGGGGACTCGTTGTTCCATCATGCAGTGATATAACCTGTGTTGGACTTTCTACAGTAAATCCTTCACTTTGCAGGTATTCCATAACTTCAGCTTCTATTTCTTTAACTTCTTCTTTACTAATCTTCTGTTCTACATTCCCTCTTTGTCATCTTATTTTTTTGTATTGTGAAATGTTCCATGTCCGGATGCCTTTGCCTGTCTTTCTCTGAATATATTTGCAGCTGCTTTTTTATTGTTTAATTTGGCTTTCTCCTTTGCATAAATATTGCACTCATGAGATCTCTCTTTCCCATATCCATATTTCTTTTTTATACCTTTCAAAAATTTCTAGATTTTGTTTTTATATTTTCCCACTTCCTCAGTCACTTCATTTTCCAAATGACACAAGGTTTCTTGGTCTATATAATGTTTTTCATAAATCTGTTGTATTAATGAACACAAACTTGCATTTGAAGCTTTTGACAGTTTTTCTTGTGCAAGTATTTTTCTTTTCTCTAATTTCTCTCTCAATCTTTTTGTAACTCTTATGTTTGGAAATTCTGGGCTTCTTGCATAATAATAGCAATACATAATTTATTTCTTATCCTCAATAGTCCACTCTATCATCTTTATGGATTTTTTTGTCCTATCAGTGTTTGTGATTTTGTTATGGACTACTTCTTCCTTCTACAGCAGGGGGGCCATCCTCCCCCAACCCTGGTCTAGCCCCATAGTAGCAATGTTTCTGTGTCTTGAGGATTTTACAGTGTAACTTTTTCCAGTCCTGGCACCAGTGTGCCTACCAGGGTTGGGCACTCTTTTATCCTGGGTCTTGGGCACCCAGTTATCTTTTTTATTTTTTAACCTACTTCTGCCCATGATAAATGGTATATGAAATATAGTCTATATATCACTGCTGTCTTGCTGAGATTTTGGGAAAAACAGAGTCCACCTTGTGAAGGTACTCACTAAGACTTGAGGATGAATTAAATTCCAGCAATAATACTCTACTATGTTTGCTGATGTATCAACATTCCTTACATCTCCTGTATGATGTCTCTGCTGACATGGGAGTGGTTTACTGAATCCTGGTTATATAGGTGATGGTATGCAAGCCAATAACAAACTCTTCTTTGACACAGGGGCAGTAGTGTACAATTTCACGGAGACTACCTATCAAAACAGTCACTAACATATACTGACCAGCTAATGTAGATGTTACTCCTAGCATTTTAGCATGAGTGATACCCCTGTTTACTGGAAAATTACGGTGTACAGATAAGGTGATCACCTTGGTGGATTGTGCAAATTTGTTAAGCTTCTGATTTGTGGCTTCCATGTTTGATTTCATCATTTGCTTATTCAGTGGCTGTCATTAGCATCCAGGCACGCATTTGCATATTATTATGCAGTCACTTGCACGCAATGCTGTAGTAAAAAAAAAACTTTGGAAATATATGCATTACCAATATTGATAGTGTTGGTTATTCTTAGCATTATTTGTATCACTGTATTTGCTGTTGTTGTTAATATTTTGTATACTACTGAATGTTGTTAGCATAGCATAGTGTCACTGTTACTATATTGTTTGTCATTATTAATACTTTCTTCATACATTGCTTTCTATTAAACTTGCTAATCTCCTAACAGGTTTTGTATCAGTATGCAAAAAAAAAATTGAAAAGCAGAGTGCATGAAACCAGACAATCTCAGGTTTGCTTTCCTAGCAGAAAACAAAGGGCTCTCATCTTCTGGACATCTGCATTAAGCATCTTTTTTCAGTAAAAGGCTTGTAGACCCCATGCCACCACTCATATAAGATGGGCTTCAAAACTACATATATAAACTGGATACTATCCTGTTATGGAGAATTAAAGTGTTAAGAGGTCAGAAAAGGTTATAGAAATCACAGGATATAAAAGAAACCACAATGTCTGCAAAGCCAGTAGTCACACTTCTCCGAGTGCATATCTTATTCAAAATAAGGAATAAAACTGGAGAGATTAAAAACAAGTTATTCCAATGGTTGTTGTTGGAAATTAATTCTGTAGCCACAGCTGGACTCACTCCACTGTAGGGACAGAACAAAGGAAATCAAAACCCTTCCTTATTTAAAAAAAAAAAAAAAATATATATATATATATATATATATATATATATATATATATATATATACACACACATATAGATCTGCAGGGAAACTATAGAAATAATTCAGTCAGTCAGATACTTTTATTCCTATCCCTTTCTTCTGAGATACCTGAAGAGTTATACTTGGACATCTG